>NW_013665870.1:75652-139734 GCF_000517525.1 Limulus polyphemus | reverse complement strand
ACGTAATAAATAAGTTTTTCACTCTCACAACTCGATATTTTTAATTTATGTACATTAGACGTAATAAATAAGTTTTTCACTCTCACAACTCGATATTTTTAATTTATGTACATTAGACGTAATAAATAAGTTTTTCACTCTCACAACTCGATATTTTGATAAGTCACGCTAAAACTTTCTACAGGCCCTACACTTTAATGGGACACCAGTTTTCAAGACCAAATTTAAGTGGACCACAGAAAAACAATCTCCATTGGACCTGCATCAGGAGACACAACAGATATTTAATCGAATGTGATTGCTATGATTCCAATTACTTGGCTGTCTTTCTCACGAAAACAGCCACTGATTTCGAAGTGAGCCTTATTGAACTTCCAATCCTTGTTTGTTATTTTATTAACGGTACCAGGAGATATAACCAGCTTCATCTCAGAGGTTGTTTGAATTAGATCATTCTCTTTCGTAAGCATAGCCTTCATTTTGAGAATGAAAGAGTTGAGTCAGATTGTTTTGGGGTATGGTTTCGGAGCCCTTTGCTGTTCGACACACTTTGATTTGCGAGTATTTTCCGATTCCATAGAGAATACACAGTGTATTGGAGTTTTCCTTCTTCGAGGTATTGTATTATTTTGCTTAATATCGCTAACAATTTCAATCTACAAATATCCCTTCTCGAAAAGAACTGAGACACCCTGGTCCGCTTTTGCGGCAACATGCCAGTACAACAGCGTAGACAAATTATTCGTATGGGTTGTTATTCATTTCTTTTAACACTCGTCGCTTGAAAATTTAGCCCTGTATTCAATCCTTTTACACAAGCTTAAGATGAAAATGTTTAATTCAGCGTCAAAACACAAAAAATGTATTTGGAGGATTATAATCCTTATAGTGCATGCAATGTTATATAAATATGATATTTTGTACAATTTTGTACAATTTTGTACAATACAACTTCTTTAAGCTTTATATAGTTACAGTTTGACCAAATTTTATAACTCTTTTTCAAATGCTTTTTTTATTACGTGAAAAAACAACGCGTTCGCAATAAACATTTTCTGTAAAACTATTTTGCAGCATATAACTTGCATGCAAATATATATTTGAAGAATTTGGAATAAGTAACGTATATTGCCTGGCATCACTAGATGGTTAGGGCGCTCGACTCGCAGTCTGCGGGTCACGGGTTGGACTTCCCGTCCCACCAAACATGCTCAACGCTTTCAGCCGTGAGGGCTTTATAATGTTACGGTCAATCCCAGTATTCCTTAGTAATAAACTAGCCCAAAAGTTGGCGATGGGTGGTGATGCCTAGCTGCCTTCCCTCTAGTCTTACATTGCTAAATTAGGGACGGCTAGCGCAGAACCAAACGGTAACCTATATATAAAACTCAAAATCCCTGTTTATTTGCTTGTTTGTTGACCGCGTTCACTCTGTAGATCACACTTTCCTCGCGTGAAGGTGAGCAAAACGACAATTTTTTTCGTTTATATACGCGTCTATCGTCTGCTACCAAACTGATGATTTTATCGTTAACATATACATCACACGAATAAATTCTACGCAGACTTCTACGCCTAGCTAATAAAATAAAATTATGCTGTCTACCATAAAATAGACTATGTGAAAAGAGTAAGGCTTACATTATAAAACTTACTGTGTAAAATGAGATTAAAGTCAAGTCAGCGAATGTATTTTATTCTACTTTTTTTTCCCTCTGGATGGTTTATACCTGGAAGTGGATTTTTTTTCTTTTGATACAATATTGCATTTTGTTTGTAGTATATTTCCTACATCAATGTGAATAGAGTATCACGTTCATAAAAATATATTAAATTTACATTAAAACAAAATGAACATAATAGTACATACATATTTACGTTTGAAATTTTAATATTTGAGGAGGGATGGTATGTTCACCACGGGTATCGAAACCCGTTTTCTAACATTATAAGTCCACAGACATGCTGCTGTGCGCCAGAACGGGTACTCATACATATATAAAATAATTCAAATACTTTCCATAAGGGCCTATTTATCCTTGCCAGTAAAGGAACAACAAAAAATATGGTTCATAAGGAAGTCCTGATTTAATACAGGTTCGCAGTTTATTTTCAAAAATTAAACCTAAGGTGTTTTTGTGTTGTTGTTTTTTCCATAAATTCACAAAATGTGTTTCACCTATCGTAATTTGGAACGGACAAACAGAGAGTAGTTTTTTTTGTTGTTTTTATTTAGAAAACCTCGGCAACGCCGAGTTACGCTGCTAGTATACGATAATTAACACTAGATTCAAATGCTTAAATCTGTATGTTTGAATTAAATGATGAGAAAGCGCCAATTATTCAAGATTGCAAGTTACAGATGACGTTACTCTTTCGAAGCCTACTAGTACCCATAACGGTTGTACTTGCATTTGTTGTTAGAAAAGACAATTTCGTCTGCAGTTTGGAACGTTGTCTAAAACAAGAAGTAGAAATGAACCGATTGCATTACGTAAAATTTCAAAGTGTTATAATCCTCTACATAAAACAAACATCTTTCAAATGATACAATATAACAGTTTCAATTTAATGTAGCAATTTATAGAGCAAACACATAAGTGGTGTTTAAAAGCTTTATGTTCCTAAAGTTTCTAAAGATAAATTTGATATTATTTGATCATTTATTTTAATTCCAAAAAACCTTATGGAGTTCATACTCACGTCTATTTCTGAAAAAAATCACGCACAATATGTTGGATGGTAAGACACTTCATTTCAACGAAACTTAATATCCTAAAATAAGATTGTGAACCATATATATCTACCTGGAGTAGCAAAGATGGGTACAAACTAATTTCGAATCTCAGTGAAAGCATTTTTTCTCGACAGTACGGATAATTACCATTCAATCTAAATCCATAAATTTATTTCAATTTAAAAGATGGCTCGTATTCTACTCTGCTTTAAAGAAAATACATTGTTTACAACTTATGAAACACACACTATTACCAATATACAACAAAGTAAAAGGTATGAAATATGTGTTGTTGTCGGACTTAGATATTAGAAAACTGATATGTTAGAGATTACTCTTGTTAGTTTGTTCTAGATACAAAACTGACCTCATTTCCCGTGGAAACAGTGTTATCTCGTAACCTCGCAGACCCACACTAGTCATAAATCAGGAAATGGTTGACCGCCTTTTATGTGTAGACTAGGCAGTAGCCTTAAGTCTTAAGTCGCTATCCAAGCAAAAAGGGTTTCAGGAAATAGTTTAATAAAGTATAAGCATTCTCTTGCTGGCAAGTGTCTTGAAGCCTACAAATTGTCCAAGCGGATAATCCATCGCCTCGAGATAGAGGTGATACTATACTGTAACTCTGGTTTCCACATACTGTTCACGACAAGCTTTTGTCTTCTGTCACAAACATGATCTTGTGTGCTCGGATGTTTATCAAGGAACGTCATGTTTCAACCTGTGTGACAAGGAGTCGAAAATATGGACAGGAACAAGAGTCGAAGATACGGACAGGATCAAGGGTGAAGTGTTTTAAAAGTGTCTTTTAAACCTTAAGCAGTACACATCTGTACACATATAAGAGACTAGTGGAAGACGGGGTCAATTCTAAACATAACAATATATATATATATATATATAATTTAAGATTCGTTGAAACATTATTTGGTTTTATTGGAAGGTTTGGGAAAGGGCATATAAAATAGTTTGTCACACACGTTTTAGGACGATAAAACAATAGCTTTAATAATACGGAATTAAGTTTCTGTTCGTATAAAGTTCTGGAAAATATGGTGTAACTGAATCTTAAAATTAAAAGCTTGTGGTCAAGATAAATTTCTAAAAATTGGTCTTTTCAATCACCAATTATAAGTATTTAATCTTTTTTATTTCTTTGCTTAAGCGGTTTAACATAAATCGATGCCTTCATAATAATGATTAGCTCATCGCTACTTTACAATTGGTAATATGATAATAATAATTTCTAAAAGTCGCAAACACTCCAAAAAAATTATAGACGTTTTGTACATAGGTTTAAAGAGTTGCAAGATGATTTGAATAGTAAAAAAAAGGTCCGAATGCAATTACAGCGTGATAAGAGGATGTATAGAAACAACGTAAAAACAGCATTGGAGTTAGTTTAGTTTCAAAGTTTTGCGTAAACCTGCGTACTCGCTATTTGTGCATAGCTAACCCTAAATTCTTATTTGATAAACTAGTGGGAACATGGCTAATCAAAACATTCACATTCAACTACTTGGCAACTTTTATCTAACCTAAAAATGAAACTTGATCGCCAGCCACTCAAAACGCCCGAAATTGCACCCCCATTTTTTTTTTTTTTACAGTAACAGCACGTGAATCGTCAACCCTCGAATTCACAGCCCGAGAATGCTAACAATAAGCTACACCCAGCCAATAGACACTTTAAGGTATTGCTTAATTAATATGCATTAAGCATTATTAGTCGTTTAAAAGTTCGTAATAAATTGTTTAATTCATTTTACATACAAACATTGAAGTTTTTTTTATTTTTATTGGATTAAAATAATATTAAAACTTATTTCAAATGAAAATTATATGTTTCACGAACCATTCTAGATCTTGCATAGTTAATTTCCATGAAAGTCTACTTCCAAGACTTTGTTAACAATAAATAGTATATTTTGAACTATAATAAAAGTTTCGATAACCTAATAAATTTCCAAACCTTAAGTCTCCCGATGGGACAGCGGTAAGTTTACGGACTTACAACGCTCAAATCCAGGGTTCTATTTCCCCAGGTGAACAGACTGCTCATAACACATTGTGTAGCTTTTTACGAAGAAAACAACCAATACTTCTAGATTTTACATAGAGAATGCAATATGCCTACATTTTTATAATTATATTTTGATACTGTAACACATCGCATACCTAGGGTTTGTTTGTTTGTAATTAAGCACAAAGCTACACAATGACATACCTAGGGAATAACAGCTTTATAAACAAATTCGCTTTATATTTGTAAATGAAATGGCTGCGTGTTTGGACAGCAGGTCCTGAATAATATAAATTGTATTGATAAATAATTTAAAGAAGACTTTGATTCGCACTGCGCTAATGGGGTATTTCTAAAGCTTCTTTTGTCGTCTATTCCGCAATATGGTCTTATTTGCTCGTTTTAACATAGCGTGCTTTCCTTATTTGAGAAAAGAACAACAACTAAGTATAGTTTATCTACAGACAGCTTACAAGGTTTTATGGCCATAATTTGTTCCAAGAGCCAGCGTTAGATACGAAAAAAAAAGTATCAACTAGATGTGGTCTTTGATTGGCTATCGTCGAGCTCAGGTTTTTGAGAGGAAGAGAATTATTGCGAGCGAGGATTGAGAGTCCATTAAGAGCTGTGTTTTGAGAGATCTGGACTCATTCTGTCCCCAAGAGAACACATTACAAAGTACAGAATCAGACGAATTGTAATACAATACAAAACTAGAAAATGAAGATCGGATTAGAAGACTAGATGAGCTAGCTGTTCACACTAACTTCTTTGTGATAGTTTTGGTATCAGAGGTAGTTGGACGACCCTGAGTTGATTAGCATCAGGTTAATTTTGCAAAAAATAAAAATAAATGCATTACTTTCTCCTGTGCTATAGGTGTCTAGGTATAATAGTAATGTCTGTCTAAAACATTTATTTATCTAAATGTCTTACAAACCATTTAAAAATATATGTAAGAATGTCCGAACTGAAAATAGTTATGTTTCTAAGAACTTGGGTTATATAGCATTTACCCATTTACTGAGGGTTGAGTACGTTATATTAAAATCACTTTAAATAAAGAGATTTGCAAGTCTGACAACCACAGCCGATATAACGGTGGAACGCTATGTATCAGAACTATATTTTAACACTTTGGCGTTTCGCAGGTAGTGTGATGCCACCGAAAACTGATTGCTTTTGGGAAAGGTATGTAATAACCCTTTTCAACATAAAGTATTCATACACTCACATTATAAAGATAAGTTTAGTTTGGGGATTTAGAATTTCCAAGATGGGACACCCTTTGTACTTAATGACCTTGGAAAATAAAGTAATATGAATCAACTTAGGGTATAAAGACCACCCTGAAAGAGATCTGCAAAAGTCCTACCCTAGCTGTAGTAAGCAAACTACGGAATCCTGCAACAGGAGAAAATCCAGAAATGCAAATATCAGTGGCAAAAGCTGTACATGTGCTCCAGGCAACAGTAAGCAATATAATCACGAAGGATCTCCGTATAAAAAAGAAAATGTTGAAAATGGGATTCACCGTCATATTATACTGACCCCACGACTGAAGGGCGCGCATGTTTCGATCTCGCGACCAGCAGATTGCAAGTTGAACGTCCTAACCACCTGGCTAACCTTAAAGATGGCGCTTTTTGTAATGGAAATTATTCTACAGGACTACTAGCAAAGCACACCGTTGTAAGATAAAGCATGACCGGGTGTGGCTACATAGATTGTAACAAGGTGAGACTTCGTAATCTATATATATATATATATATATATATAAAGCACAAAAATCAGTGTGTCTGTCCGTTTTCTAACTGCTCCTTGGTTGCTGGGCCAATCTCAAACAAACTTTGTGGTATGATAGTTTGGAATAGGAAGCACGCTAATGAGGGTTCAAAACCCCTTCTACCCCCTTATTGCTGTTATTGAGCATTTATTGTCTTTGACGTTAACTACATTCATAGATGGCGCCACGTCGTTACACCAAAATAATTATTTATTAAATTTTCTATAACACAAATACAGTGTGAGGGAGGGCACACAAACGTCTTATATATCTTAGAGGCAGAGGTAAATCTAGCGGCTGACTTTATGTAAAATTTCAAAAAGTCTCTGGTGTTAGAGTTTACCTTTCACAATGCGAGGCAGTTTGTGTCAAGAAGGGCTAAAAGTATGCGTTGTAGCAATTAATTTTTATTACAGAAAGGAAAACAAATAAAAAAAGACAGAAAATAATAAGTTTGCAAATAAAAAATACACCCAATAAAATTAGATAAAAAATATGTGAGGAAAAATACTTTGACCTGATGAACCAGAGTTTGAGAATTTTGAAACCAATATACACGAGCACTTTCGTCGTAGAAGTGGTGAAAGATTTAAAAAAAAATGTCTACATTCTTAAATTTGTGGAGGTAGCATCCAAGAGGACTATTTAACCACAACTGGATTTGGTGGTTCTGCCTGATATAAGCAAATATTAATTCTACATTCAGTTTCTCCATAGCGATCCCAAACATACAGTGGATGCTCTGAAAAGTATAATAATTTAGAAGAAGCAGGTAGAGCCCTTGCACAGTATGGCCTCCAAAGAGACAAGACTTCAATATTTTATGTGTGTGGGGGAAAATATCTTGACCAAGAAAAACATCGATAACCAAAGTAAAAGGAAGAACTCTGTGCGTGTAATTAAAATTCCACTGAGTATCTTTAAAAGACTGAGGAGTGTATTCCTCACTGACTTCAGACAGTTATTTCAGTTATGGATGTTCTAATTTTGCTTTATATGCATTTGTTGTACCTTCAGACATTATAATTTTCTGCAATACTTGCACTAAAAGAAACTCACCATATTTTTAATTTTAAATACATGATTATGATTGGGTGGATTCTAATTTATGCATAGTACTTTATATGTTTATATAGTATTGGAAAAATGAAGGAAATATACAGGTAATACACACAATGATTATCAGTTTGTCATTAGTACAACACATTATTACAGAAAATAAATTCGAATAAGTTGACCGATGCACTAGTATTATGTTTTTATTATTGTGATGTATTCAGATGGACTGAGTGTACATTCGAGTTTTACTTGATAGGTCCGCTTAGCAGGAGACTTACCAATGTGTAATAAATTAATAAAACAATCGTTATTAAACTCTTAAGAGTCAAGATCAAGTCAATCTCAGATGATACTCGGAGTCTAAAACAAAACCTCGTATTTACCTAATGTGACTGCGCTACCACGTGACAGACAATATTCATTTCACATTGGTTGGAGCCATGATCTCTAGATAGTACCTATGATACGTAATCTTACACAAGATCGCATGTCGCAATGCACTCAGTAAGCAGTAACAAGAATCACCTCTCTTTGCGAAGGACAAAGAAAAAGTAGCTTCAAATAAAATCAAGCTAGCAGTTTTCTTGACCACGTGTTATGCAAAAAAACTGCATATATATATTGAGAACGATGAATAAGTTCAGAATAAATATTCATCCTATAGAAAGAAGAAGAAACCTATGTTACATTCTGATATCATAGTCTCCAACTTCCTTAGCTTAGGCTTGTCTCAAGCCGATAATTAATTTTAATTTTAAAACAACTTTAAAATTGTACTGGTCAAGAATTATGTTAACCCTTTCGGGTTTGCAAAAACTTGTACATCTTACAGACATCACAATCCTCAACCAATAAATATATGAATATTCATAAGCACTGAATACATACATGAACTTATAAGTCCTTTAACCAAGAAAAATACATAGTACAACGAACCATTTATCTTAATACATTGTGAAACAAAAACTTGAAAATATAGCACTGAACAAACAATAATACATCATTAAAAAAGCCCTTTAACATAGAAATAATACATACACAATAGAAAAATGAACCTTTAACACAGAAATGATATATATATACACAATAGAAGAATGAACCTTTAACATATAAATAATATATACACACAATACAAAGATGAACTTTTAACATATATGCAAGTACAGACACCTACACAAAATATATCTTAATTAAGAAAACCACAAAATCATAGTCTTTAACACTTTGGCCCGGGATGGCCGGGTGGTTAGAGCGCTTGACTCGCAATCTGAGGGTTGCGGGTTGGAATCCCCGTCCCACTAAATATGTTCACCATTTCAGCTGTGGGGGCGTTTATAATGTGACAGCCAATCCTACTATTCATTGGTACAAGGATAGCCGAGGAGTTGGCGGTGGGTGGTGATGACTAGCTGCCTACCCTCTAGTCTTTCACTGCTAAATTAGGGATGGTTAGTGCAGATAGCCCTCGTATAGCTTTGCGCGAAATTCAAAACAAACAAACTTTAACGCTTAACACTTAACACCCACCTCTTTAGAAGGAGTCAGTTTAACATATCCTTCAGAACCAAATACGAAACAAAATGAAAACCCTTTAACATGATTCATATAAAATGATACAAATCCAAACAAGCTCTTATTTTACAAAAATACAAACATGACATTGAATAAATCTTTTAACATCAAATACAACACAAACTTTCTACAGAAATAAAACCCCACACGCGTAAATAGAAATAGCCACAGGCAACATTTTATCAAACCCTTTAATACTAAGTCTCCTATATACATGTAATAAGAAGAAACCCTTCAACACCGACACTTAAAATTTCAGATGCAAAATTTATTTTATGCGACTTAAAATCAGAATTAATGAAGGGTAATATCTTTCACATTCGACAACACTATATACCCAAAATTGTACAATGATGTTATCAATCAAGAAATGTAAAAGAAGTACAAACTGAACACGACGTTACATTACGTATTTTGCAGTCTAGATTTGCTTCTAATGACACTGACGACATTACTGAAAGGACCAAAAGGAAAGTCTGGATTTTAGAGGTCTCTGTTGGATTGAGGTTCCGTTCCCCTGACTTTTATTCAGCCATGGTTGGGTTTGACTTAATTCTCATAACTGCTGGAACTCTGAGTCATCACTCCACAGTCAGGATATAACTTTCTATGACAGTGGCTATTGGAGGTTTTGGATAAGGAACATAAGCCACTGGATAATCGAAACTACATTACCAGAAATATGCAGAATTCGATCTGTCATAAGGGTACAAATTAAAAATGTAAGGTCAATGAATTCCATTTGGTTAACAGGTTGACTGATCTATAACTGGGTGGTGATGACCACTACTCACCCATAAAACTCCCTTCATAGGGTGAATAATCCTTGAGACTTCTTGGTCAAGCGACACTTCTATGACAGTTACATGTGACATGTGCAGCATTTAAAATACACCCTAATGCATCTATCCCCCAGTGCTCATTAATTGCTCGATCCAAAGCCTACTTTGGGTCCACATTTGACCATAACTCTACTTGTTGTGGTGCTACTATTGATATTGCAAAGAGCATCACACTCTCAGAAAAGTGAGTCCTACAGACATACACTGGCCCAAATACGATAAAACTAACCATTTCTTAGTCCATTAAAAACAACCACCACTTCATTGTCTTTCTTCAAGGATCTTCTCTTAATTACAACTTTTATTCTAATAGTGGCGCAATTTTTCAAAGTTTCATCTCAGGGGTGCTACTTTTAATTTTCCCTTATTACTCTTACAACATGCATTTTCGTGTGTCATGGCTGCCCCTTCTGTAGAAACAACATTAACAATCTACTCATAGGACTGAAATATTCTATCATGACAAAATAAAACATTGAGTATACTAATCGTATACTTCTTATTCCATTTAATATACTGTTTGTGACTTTCGTATACTATTGATAATTTCACCAACTCAAATAGTTCGATTCTAAGCAAGTAAAATACCCTACACTAGTCTTACTAAAAAAAACTATAGCTAAACCTGTGTTTTCCCTCAGACACTACTGTTGCACTACTTGAAACACAGTGGGTGAAGTTGCATTTTCTCTCAAAAGTAGTGTGATTCTCGCCATTACTTATCTTTCCATGAACATTCACTCTCTTCCAAATATTTTAACGTCAAAATTGAAACATTATCTCTCGAGTATTAATAAAAATAACATGTACATTGTATTTTCCAATAATACTGCACATGATATTTTCCATATCAAGAAGCTTTAACATCAGGATCGAGTTCTTTATTTACATTCTCAAGTAGCTTAACTGCGTTTCTCGTGTAATTGAATCATTTTTGTTTTACAACACTCGTGAATGACTTCAGGAGAAAAGTAGACATAAGGAATCTAGCAAAGAGTTTAGTGATATTCTCCATAGAGCACTTGCTACTCAGCTAGATTAGGTGAGTGATTCTTGTGAAATAATGAACATTTCACCTTTGAAAAGAAAGCACTCACTAACTTGGAAGGTAAGGGTCATAAAGCTCTTTCGACTGTGTTTTTTGAAAACCTGAATATCATCTTCAGTTGATACATTAGACATTATTTCCATTGGCACTAGCCACCCTAATTGTATAAGTCAAGTAGTAGTAGTTGCAAATCGTAATTCGTAAAATCTGCCACACAAACATGGATTGCTAATTCCTTAAAATAATTACTTGTGCGATCTAATGACTGCCTTAGCTGATAATTAAGTTAAAATCGCACAGTGGAAATCATTTGACAGTTAGGAAAGCAAGTATTTCCACTTCTTTCCATCAATAGTCTTTCCTAATTGTGATTAGGTTCAATCCCAGCTATAATATTTGGAAGTTCAATGCCTGACGCTTCATGGACCATTGAAGTTAAGTATCATTTATGGATCTATCAGTTCCTCATCTGACTCATCGTAAACAGTCAGATAAGTGCTCTCAACCCTTACCTTCCCATCCTCATCATTGTAGTGAGATAGAACAGTGTTCTCATAGTTGATGAACAGCTCTTCATCGTGATTAAGCCAGTTTACCAGAGGTTCGTTATTCACATACAGATGTAACTGATTGAGATGCATGGCAAACTTTTGGGTATCTTCGACTGCTGTATCTCAGATGCTAAATGACTGACTCACCAGATTAGAAGATGAGGTACATTTCAGCATAATCAAAAGGCTTCTGTGTAATTTGTTCATACCAAAGTCACACCTAGTTTCCGCTTTGGTATGCCCATTCTTTCACTGTCTTATCATAGTATTTTTTTAATGTGTGGCAGCCTTTCATAGATGTTTATACATAAACTCGTGTACATCAACTATTGCAGAGCTCAACCACTCTACATATTCTTTGGGACACTGTGGGACATCTATACTATGATGTAGGCTAGAGACAAATTTATTTAACAAAAATGAGCTGATTTTTGTTGTTAGATAGTATGCTATCATGACATAGGCAAGTATTCATTCCAGTCTTTGTGACCCAGGTTATCAAATTTAGTAAGCATGAGTTTGACAGTTTGCATCACCCTTTCCACTAACCCATCAGGCTGGGGGATAAGGTGGGGTTTTTTTCTTCACTATACTCAACACTTTATACAATTCTGTGTTGACTGTTAAAGTTTGCCCTCCTGATCTAAGTGTATCTCCTCAGGTGTTCTGAACTAGGCTATCCAGTGTTTTGCCAGCACATTAGACATGGATTCTAAACTATGCTAGCCAGTATTCTGCCAGCACATCAGCCACTTGTGCAGTCCACTGTTTCTTAAGCCCTTTTGGCCAGCACTAGATGGTCTTACCATGGAACATCAGTCCACCCGTTGCACAGGTGAAACTGTCTGATAAGCTCTGCTGTACATCCATTCCAAGAATGCCATTGCAAGAACTGAGGTCAATAACAACTACCTTCATTTTCTGAGTGAACCTCTAGACATAGTCAGACTGTGAAATCTTCATTAATGTTTAATTTCTCTGTCAATTGTCCCATGTAATGGTTTCGATCAGAGTAGTTGATATACCACGCGATCTACCAGTATTTAGCTGTCCCTGTAGTTATCAGGAACTCTCATAATTATAAGTTAAAAGGTTTATACCAGGATCCATCTAGCCTTGAAAGAAATTCCAGGCTGATTACCACAATTCTTTGTGCAAATTTTAAATTTTACTCTCCCCCCCCCCTTCCAAGTTGGTAGCCAAATCCGACTTGGGCACCTCTAGTTATTCATCACTAGAGTTGCAATATTCATTGGTTTCTGTATGTTCTGAAAAACCTATTGTATCATTGGTCAAAACTGACAGCCAAATCCACCTTGATTATTGGAAATGTAGAAGTAATTCCCCCAATAGTGACCCAGTTCCTCACAAGCAAAGCGTGTGCTTTCACCCTACAAACCAAGACAAAATCCGAGCAGAGGTACCAATGGAGGTTGTGAAATATATGACATGGAAGTAATGGGACAGCCCTGCTCATTTATTGGAAACCAGTGCAGTTGCTTTGAAGCTTAATATTCGTGGTTGGTTGGTTGACCCACAGCTGATTTCGACCCTAATACAATACGGAAATCCTGAATAGAATAGTCTTTCAGAGTCAAATACACTTCAGTTACACAGTAATTCAAAGCCACTACTTCGAACCTCATTATGATAAAAATTGTCTCTGTTAGTGAGAAAAAGTCTCTCCCATTCAGGTGGTGTTGCATTATCTCACTCGTCAAACTTGTTGATGAAATGTATCCTTCAATTTTCCTTAGGCTATTGCAGGGTATTTTTACTGTACAAACAGTGCAGATTCTTCCCATAAGCAGTCAAATCACTTTGTTTTCCAACAGTTTGAACCTGTGATGTATCCCAGTGATGACTATTTCACAGTCCCGAAGTTTCTCCAGGACTTGAAGTGTTAAGCCTCATGTTCGAGAGTCCAACAATTTCAAGCAGATAAATGCTTGAAACGTTTCAAACACTGCTCCAGGTCTTCCTTTAATGAGCCGTTGAACATCAGAGGGAGCGATTTGCTTAGCCTCATGCATTGGGAGGATCCTATTGATTGGCAATCAATGTGCACCAAAAGCTGGCAATTCTCCCTATGTAGTAGATGGTAGTGAGATTTCCAGGAGAGGACTCCTCCTAGACATGATCACTCTCTCAGACAGTTGGCTCCCCTAAGTGACCGACTCTTCCTTCGTAAATCCTTTTTACTGTAGAAAATGCCATTTCCAAGCAAAGAAGTATTTTTAATATTTTCCATCAAAAAAGTTAAAGTTAAAGTGAGCACATACGTACTCCAGTAACTGTCACCAAATACCAAAATAAATAAATATCTTAGTCACGGCACCAAAGTTTCTTGTTACCTATCTTTTCTGTAATATACTGAGGTGGATTTATAGGTCCGTTTAACAGAGATTCGACAATATTTAGAACAGTGCTGAATGTATACCTGCTTAGTGTAAGTCCAGGAATAACTGGACTGAACACAATGTGTAATATAGTAAAAACTTAAAATACAAAAATAAAGTGTGTGCACATGTTTGCTTCTGTCGCTTCTTCCCAAAGTTAAGATTAGGTCAATCTTGGATGAGACTCAGAATCAGACTAACTAAATTAAGATTTCTATCTAAAACAAAACCTCGCATTTATTATGCAACACGTGACTAGTCATTGTCATTCCACATTGGTGGGACCGTGGTCTCTAGACATTGCCCGTACAACCAGGGAAGTGTATTGTTCTAGCCTTACACAAAGTCGTATGTAGGAGTGTTTTGTAAGGTCGGTAACAAATGGTACCTAATTTTGAGAATGTCAAGGAAACAAAGATAACTAGAAACGTGTTTAACTCAATGGTTTTTCTTCCCGTAATTCAGCCAAGTTGTTTGGGTGACCCTTGACCTTAGGTTTGATATAAGTCCATACAGCCCTAATAGTATTCATATCGGAACTTTGTATAGGCTAAACATTTCTTTCGTGTTTAAAATACAAAGCAATTCTATGTTTAAATAATAGCTGTGCTCTAGTTTAAATAATCATTTATCAACATCAACGAACTCTGATACAGGTCATTTTCATAAAACTGAGGAATAATTATCCCATAACATTTGCATTTATATCTACTTTATTCACTGCTTTCATAACTATTTCTAATACTCTATGCATATATGAATCATATGTATATATCTGAGTTCAAAGTAATTACAGATTAATATAATAATGTTCAATATTAAATAGTAAATTTCAAATACAACTTCTTTGTTTGTTATTGTTTGTAATTAAGCACGAAGCTACACAATGGGCTATCTGTGTCCTGCCCACCACGGGTATCGAAACCCGGTTAATATCATTGTAAGTCCGCAGACATGCCGCTGTGCCATTAGGGAGCTTCTTTGTTATTAAGCACAAAGCTATACAATGGGCTATCTGTGTTGCTTTTACCGCGAGTATTGAAACTCTATTTTTAGCGTTATAAGCTCTCGGACTTACCGCTGAGTCACCGGGAGACTTCAAGCGTACATTACAATAACATATGTAGATTACTACAACATATCATATCCGATATTAAACACTGCATTTTAAATATTTGTTTTACGCTGCAGTATAAGAATAGATAAGCGTAATTGAACATGACATAAAGAGCGTAATAATCATTGCAAAAACAAAATACATATAGCTGACCTAAATGAAATGTTTATCCAGTATAATATCTGGGTAATTTCTTCTTCCGAATAGCATCAAATGCACACAAAAATATATCTAAAGAACTTTATACAAAACAGAAAATAATACTATTTGATACAAAGCGACTCAGTCGTTAAGTAAGAGTTCTACTAAAAGTTCAAACTATTTTTTGCAATAGATATAAGATTTTCACTGAGTATGCTTAGAGTTCTTTGAAAAAAAGTTTTCATGTCTAATTCCTTTAATATGTGCGGTTTATTGATACGTATTTCTGTCAGTCTCAGCTCACTTTAACAAGCAGTTCCGAACCTTAGTTTAATGTAACCGAGTCTGGATTTACTGACATCAAAGTTTTTCTTTAAACTACTACTGTAAGAGATCCTTTTCCCAACAATACGCAGATACTACTGTAAGAGATCCTTTTTCCAACAATACGCAGAAATTAGCTTGCATCTGCCAGCTTAAAAGAAAAGCGTTAATCATATCTTTAAATTGATTGCTAAAAGGTTGTCATCTCAATGAAATCAGATCAAAGCGAAAGTTCTCATTTTGAGTCTAGAGAGTACGTGAAATTTGACGCTTTTGTGCTGCAAATAACTTCACAGAAAACTGCCAACTTTACTATCTTTTATAAAAACCTGTCTTTTCAAGAGCATAACATTTAAGACACAAGTTATAAAGTTTCACTTTTGTTATCATATAAGTGAAGACCGTCACATCGTAGTCATAGAAACAGGAATGTGATATGGCATACGTATGAATTGTCTTATATTGATCAGTCTTCACAATGCTTTTATCTTTATAATTTTTGATAGGCGTTTGTGTCCAACAATTCATGCAAACAGCTCTCGGGCACGTGATCGCATAAGTACCTGATAATCTTTATTGTCACGTGATTTATGCATGTATAATTACACGTATGCTTAATAGTGTTATTTTTATTCAAATTAATTCATAAAACACCCCACTAAAATTTGAAACAAAAAATATTCTAATTCACTACATTTTATATAAGTTGACCGTCTCAATAGTATTTGATATAATTAACAAAATTTCTAAACATATTTTGTTGTAGTATTTTCTCTTAGATCCGAAATGTTACATTTAATAAGAACTGTTTGTCAAAATGAATCATTCATTTTACAAACACCAATTAGAGATTGTCAGGGCTTGGCATAGTCTGGTGGTTAGGACGTTTGACTAGCAATCTACAGGTCGTGGGATCGAAACCTAGCGCCGAACATGACTTGCCCTCAAGCGCGTCATAATGTGACAGTCAATCCTACTATTCATTGGTAAATGAGTTCCCAAAGACTGATGGTGGGTATTCGTTGCTTTCTCTCTAGTTTGTAGTTCAAGATTAGGGACGACGGAAAATAGGCTTAGTTAGATGAATTTCGCGCAAACCTATTCGAGGGTTATCTGCGCTAGCAGTTCCTAAATCAGCAGTAATATATTAAAAGAAAGGCAACTAGCCAACACTACCCACCACCAACTTTTTTTGGGGGGGGGGTGCTCTAATACCAACGAATAGTGGAATTGATCGTCTCATCATAACACTAAAGCTCAAACAGCGAGCATATTCAGTAGTAGAGATTCGAACCCGCGACCCGCAGATTACGAGTCAAGCACCCTA
The DNA here is from genome assembly GCF_000517525.1 of Limulus polyphemus. Taxonomy (NCBI): domain Eukaryota; kingdom Metazoa; phylum Arthropoda; class Merostomata; order Xiphosura; family Limulidae; genus Limulus; species Limulus polyphemus. Next base: position 122,808 of record NW_013665870.1, on the reverse strand, counting down.
ACCACCAGGCTTAGTAGTTTTGTCATAAAAAATTGTCAAGCTATGTGCTGATGGTAGTAAAATGTCATACTGTGTATACCCAGTAGAGTGTTTTAAGGTAATGGACAATTGGAACAAAGTAATATGGTTTTCATAAACAAAAAAACCCTGACTCGGGCGTAGCCTAGTGTTTGCTGCAAAAATAAGATCCAAACCTTGTAGTTGCGGGTGTGCTATAGAAAAGTGAAGATAAACTCCTGCTATTCAGTTAGAATAGAGTATTTCAAACGCTGGCGATGGGTGTTGCTGTACAATTTCTTTCCCTATTCCTTATCAACTTACAATTAGGGACATCTATGCGTTGCTAGGCCTTGTGTAGCTTTACAAGAAAATTTCTACACAAACAAATAGACAAATCGTTTTATAAAGGTTAAGTCATTTACTTATTGTCAAAAACGTCATTTAGCGATTATTATTGACAGTTAAAAACTTACATTATTTACTTTTCTTTTACGCACAACTGAATTATATTGTGTTTTTTATTTTGACTGTCTATAGTTAAATCAGGTGTCACTTTACTATGGATTGTTTTTCAGCATTTCGAGACCCCCTAAATATAATATATTTCTTTTCCTTTACATTATGTTTGCTAACGAGGGAAATTAACTGATAAATCATGCTCATACAGTTGGTACTAAGTTAGCTAGAAACTATGAAAGAGAAAATAGCGAAAGTTTTTTTTTAAAAAAAGATTGTGTTGTTGTTGTTAGGTGCGAAGCTAAACACTGGGCTATCTGTGCTTTACCCAAGGAGAGTATAGAAACTCGATTCTTAGTGTTATAAACCCTCAGACTTACCACTGCGCCACAGATGAGCGGTCCAAGAAAATCACTGAGATTTTGTACTTGAGACCTTTTCTCCATTTCGTAGGATCCCTCGTGTTTGTGTAAAGTAAGTTGTCTTTTCGTCAAATACTGAAATTCTTAAAGAATAGACAAAACAAGTTTAAATTCCATACACTAAGTCACTCTATGACTTGTGTAGTTACTCTTCACGTGTAAATACTAGGTCACGCTAAGACTTGTTTGGTTACTCTTCACGTGTAAATACTAAGTTACGCTAAGACTTGTGTAGCTTCTCTTCACGTGTAAATACTAGGTCACGCTAAGACTTGTTTGGTTACTCTTCACGTGTAAATGATAAGTCACGCTAATACTTGTTTGGTTACTCTTCACGTGTAAATACCATACTAGATTTCTAAACTAACGATAATATGAGTACGTCATGAGATGGGCGTTTCCGTACGGAACTAGACTGGGCGTGAGAGAGTGGTCGACTTGCCGGTTCGTAAATCTGAGGGTCTATGGTTTGCGTCCCATTACCGCAAAAACGCACTCTACTCTTTAAATCTAGCATGCGTGATAAGAGTAGTGTCAAATCTCACTGCTCGGTTAGAGCAGTCCAAGGGTTGTCGGTAGATGGTGCTGTTTTCCCTCTAGCCTAGCAGTTTAAAAGCTTGGACGGCTAATCCAGATTGCCCTTGTGTTACTTTTTGTGAATTTCTGAAAGATACAAACCATAGCGTATTCACAAATGTCTACACATGTCAAAGTTATGAGTAGGTGTATAGTATAGTACAGTAGTTTGTAGTATATTTCTTTATAAGATCATTTCTGAAATAGGTTTCAAATAGTTCCTAAGAAGTTTACTCACTCAGTATTTAAACTTTACCCTCGTGTTTAGTTGACGAAGAATTAGACAAGTAACCCACCTCAGTGGGAAATAATTAATAAATAAATACTTTAAGTTCCACGCAGCTCTAATTATCTTTATTCCCCAGTAGGACTAACCCTTAATTTCGCGAGCCGGGCAACAGTTTCTGAGCGCCATTAGATATTAAACCAAAATACCTGCCAAGTTAGATAGTTTTTGTTTTTAGTTGGTTGAAGATCCAGATTCAGATTCGCGAATATTGTTTAGTTAGTTCAAAATGCGTATTATTAGTCGTATTATCCGTTACTGTGTCTCTATTGAAATTGATTTGTTCCAGTTACGACTAGTAATACAACAGTAATTATCTGAATTAGATGTACTAATCTTATAAGCTGTCCGCGTTTAATGCCGACGATGTGTTTTAATAGATGATAAATGTTAATCCATTAGAACAATATTAAGCAAATGCACGCGGTATAACAATAGAATATGCTTTAGCAACTGTTTAATGGTGAAATGTAAATTAACTTTTTAATAGTAAGTTCATTTGGACCTCTGCATCACTACCATGACCCAAACGTATTAATAGGCCTTGTTCTGTGTCTCTATATTGTCATTCCATTAATACGATATCACATAATATCGATGTGACTACAAATGAAGTTAGCTTATTGTAATTTCCTATTTGCTGTTGGTGTAATGCCTTCTGTTATGTGTTCACAACTGTACGCCTTCTACCGCTAAATTTCAACGACAGAGTGTTTAACACGCATGGCGAACACGATCTCCTGCATTCTATAATTTACAAAGTTTAACAAACGTTATAGTAATTTTTATTTTGACCTTTTTGGATGTTCATATTTCTAAGTACTATTAATCTTGAATTATTTCTGGTATTATTTGGTATAATTTTATACTTTATTACATAGTTTTATTATGGAAAGTGGAAACGATAGTCTTCGTCTAACATCTGAACTCGGAACCTCTGCCTAGTATATAAAGTACATAACCTACCACTTGAGCTAATCCAAAAATCGAGTTGACTTTTGGTGATTTTCAAATTCAAACTACTTTCACCAATTGTCACGGTTGATACAAATGAAATAATAAATTAACAAAAATATTCCAAAATACCTAACAGATTAGTCACGTGGTTAAGCTTCAGTTATTATACCTGATAGTCTACAAAGAAAGGTTTTTCGCAAATGCAATTGCCTCTGTAAATTTCATTATTTAAGAAAGTTTCCAGCCCATATGGTTGTTTATATTTCCACTACATTACTCCCCAGTGGGTTAGCTGCTAGAGATGGGCAGAGCACAGATAGCCTATTGTATAGTTTTGCGCTTAGTAACAAAGCCAACAAACTATCTATTCCATCAAATCTGCTGTCAAATACTTGATATAACACGTCAATAAAACGCTCTCTGAGATGGAACTGTTTGATCTATTGTTCTATTATATGTGCTTTATTCTACCTCTCTAAGTTTCTTTAATCAGTTACTTGTTTGAACTTTTATATATTTTTCACGGTTACTGTTAGTGGCTCTGAGCAGGGAATAGCTATTAAGACATCTAAGCTTAGACCTATTTAGCCGTGGAATCATTTTGAAGTTTTGTATAATGCAAATTAAAAGCCTTTTATTGATTGTAAATCAAATTCGTTGTATTAGCTCTTAATTTGGAAACATCGTCACTAATTTATTTATCTTTGCTTTTGTACTGACGTCATATTCATTGAACTACCTTGGTATTTTAGAAAACTCTTTATTTACTGAAGTTGCTGATCGGAAGGCTATTCCTGACATACAAAATATTTAAGACGTTATGATAACAGATATTTTGTTAAACTTTTTTAAAAGTACATTTTTTAGTTGAAGTGCCAAGGGTGCTTAATAGCAGGCTTTTTTACATTATATAAAGCAGTAGAAATACTGATATTGCTTGCACTTGTTAAGAACAATGTTCCATTTCTTGTACTGGCCTTGAAACTAATTCCTCCATTGTCAAGCATGTTCATTCTCATGACCAGGATTAAGCAATATTGCCCGACACAGCAGTTTCCATAGCAACAAGCTTCTGCGTAATTCGGTGAGGTCAATCATAGACCACACGTACCGACAAACTTCTTGTCAACGGACCAGCCATTGAAGCGAACGTCGGCTTCCAGAACCATGTTTAAGCAGACTAAATTGATCTTACGGGCTATTTTACTAGCATATAGTGATATTTTTTGGAAACAAATTAAATATTTTTATCAGGCACACAATCTTGGGTATACCGTACCATTTCATAATGTAATCCTATAATTCTAATTGTATTGTTTTGCTTGTAACACTAAATCCCTTTGAAATCGACTTATTAATAAGAACTTCTGCGTGAAAGTAAAGAGGAGTGTATAATACCATGTAATCTTAACGTTATCGTCCGGATTTGATCTGATTTTTAAGTTTCTTATTTGTTATTAAGGCACAAAGCTACACAATAGGGTATTTTTGCTCTGCCCACCGCGGGTATGGAAACTCGATTTTCATAATTATAAGCCCTCAGACTTACCGCTGGGTCACCGGAGTGTTGTTTCAAGTTAAATGTTACCAGGTGTCATTTCTGTTATGAAATCATTAACGTTATAAAGTTAGGTGATTCAAAAATTTGAATTTGTTTGTTAATTCAAAATTATTTACGGTTTCCTTTATTTTTCAAACATTAATTCAAAAAATTTTTGTTATTACACGAAGAGACTTCTTTCGGCAAAATAGAAACATCTTTCCAAAGTTTAAGTAAAGATTCAAGCGATATACTAAAAAATTGATTATAATCTTTAAACAGTCTGATAATACTATATTTGAGGAGACATTAAAATATGCTCTGAAAAACTGTAGGAATCTAACTCGGAATTTTCTAAGGAAAACAGTTAAGTTTTAGTCTGTAAACATTATACCATTTAGCTATGTTGTTACAAACTTCAACTGCATGATTTAAGTTATTATAATTAAAATAGTTCATATTTTCTGAAAAAAGTATTTAAAAATTAGGTGGTTAGGGCGCTCGACTCGCAATCTGAGGGTCGCGGGTTCGAATCCCACCAAAAATCCTCGCCCATTCAGCCGAGGGGGCGTTATAATGTGATGGTCAATCCCACTATTCGTTGGTAATAGAGTAGCCTAACAGTTGGCGGTGGGTGGTGATGACTAGCTGCCTTCCATCTGGTCTTACACTGCTAAATTATGGACGGCTAGCGCAGATAGCCCTCGTGTAGCTTTGCGCGAAATTCAAAACCAAACCAGAAACCATTTAATTTTTTTAAACTGATCTGCTAATGTACGGGGCAAAGAAAGTTGGGATTTAATCTAGACATCAATAATTTTCTTCAAACATTAATTTAAAAATGACTTTAGCGAATCCTATCAAGTGACACTTTGAACTTCAGAGAAAACAAAAAAGCCAGTTTCCTGTACATAAAGTTTGAACTAACAGTTAATCTAAAAAAAAGTTCAAATTACTTTTTTCCTATTTAATAAAAAAAAGTAGATGGACATTCATGATATTAACAGTTATTTATTATTTAAAAATTTCAAGCTAATGAGTAAGAAAAGAAAGACAAAGAGCGAAAAAAAATCATACCTTTAAGCCCCCCCCCTCCAGTTGCACAATGGTATGTCTGTGGACTTATACTGCTAGAAACCGGGTTTCGATAACCTTTGTGTAGCTTCGTGCTTGATAGCAAACAAACAATTTTAGGCCAGAAACGATGCGACCTCTATTGTAGATCTCTTTCCAGATACTCACTCTTTGGTCAATTAGTAGCATAGAAGCAGATTTGTTAAGGCTAGCTCCTAGTTACTCAGTCCATTAACAGTAAACCTTTCATATGTCATTATAGAAAGAACAAAGAATCTTGTAAACAACAAACATTTTACCGAGAAAACTATCAATGATAGTTGAAAGGAGTAACATTAAAAGAAAAAGGTTTTGAAAATGCAAAGAAAACAAAAACGAATACAGATATTCTTGAAATAAAATTCATAAAGACCCAAAAAAAGTACATTAAACCAACTAAATAGAAAAATTACACTATTTTTCTTGATATTAATTGCATTAGTAAAACATTGCTTTTAGATAGAGTGTTTTGTCTTACTTCAAAAATATACAATATTTAAAATGTTATCAGATATTCATAACGAATCCCAACGTTTCCCTAAAATTTGGTGAAAACTATGATTCATTAGCATATCTAACTGCAACAAATAGAACCAATATACTATAATTTCCCGTTACATTTCTTCTTCAATATGCGAATTTCAAGCCAACAGTACAAAATTAGTTAATTATAATTTTGAACATTCGGAGTAAAGTGCTGCTGTTGTTTTTCTTAGCGCAAAGCTATACAATAGGCTATCCGCACTCAGCCCACCACGGGAAATCAAGCCCACGATTTTAGCTTTGTAAATCCATAAACTTATCGCTTACGCATTGGGGTACGGAGTAAAATGAAAGACAGCATTTCATTAATACACTTGTCCTCTTTATGATCGATTGCTTGATTTTCACGCTAAGCTACAGAAAGATTATCTGCGCATAACTAACTCTCATTTTGAGATGATAAATATAGGGAAGGCAGCTAGTCAACAGTAACTCTTTGGCTTCATTTGTCTGATCTAATAGTGAAAGTTGGCACCCAAGGCCCCAAAGTGCAGATCGCATTTGTTTTCTTGTGACAACAAGACTCGAACCTTGGATTCCGCGAATTCACAGTCTGGGAATGCTAACATTTAGATCAAGGCTGGCTCAGTGGTGATCGAGGATTCGTTAGATCAGCTATAAGAATGTTTTCCTCTTAGATAAAGAAACACAATATGGCGACGAAGATGAAATTCCATTTTTTTTATCCTTTGTTAAATTGAAATGCTACAATGCATCCACTGATCGACAGTCTGAGAAGTAAAGGGACTTTAATAATTAACATTAAAACAAATCTCCAGCATAAGTCGTCTTCAGTTCTACTTTGTTTATATACCTAATTTTTTTCTTCAGTCTCAAATATACATGAATTTGAAACTTTTCGTATATCGCTATAAAGAGTAAATCAGGGTTTAAGGTTAACATAATATAATGTTTAGGGACAACAATGGACCTATTGGTCCATCTAGGCTGTCCCATCCTCTAATCTAAAATTACTAAATAAAAAAACAGTTTGTTTGTAATTAAGCACAAAGTTACACAATGGGCTATCTGTGCTCTGCCCACCACGGGTATCGAAACCCAGATTCTAGCGTTGGAAGTCCGCAGACATACCGCTGTGCCACTGAGAGGCATAAAAAAAAACAAAATAAATAACTAAAAACTTAAGACTAGCCCTTATCATTCATATAGTTATCAAACTTTCTCTTAAATTCACTTAAATTTACTGAATCCACAACATTTGAAGAAAATCCATCCCAAAGGCTAACCACCCTGTTAGACAAATAAAAGCTGAAGATGACTTCTATCTTGCCAAAATGTATATTTGTGTCCGTAGTCTTACCATTTTCACCATTAAGTATGAAAATGATGATGCATCAACACTATCAGTTTCCTTTACGATATCTTAAACACCTCAATCATATCCTTTCTAACTTTTCTTTTGTCAAGAGAAAACAATTTTAGTGATCTTAATCTCTCTTTGTATGAAAACCCCTCCATTCCAGGCACCATTCAATGTCGTTTCTAAGGTAAGGAGTCCAAGACTGAACGTAGTACTACAAATGTGATTTAACCAGCGATCTATACAGTGAAATTATAACCTCTTTACACTTGTATTCAATATTTCTGTAGATACAAACTAAAATCCTATTTGCCCTACCACTAGTAACAACACACTGCTTGGATGACTTAAGAGACTGATCTACCATTACACCAAGATCCATTTCTTTCATGACACTGTTAAAGCTACTCCCATCCAAATTATATTTATAATTCGAATTATGGTAACCCACATGCACTATCTTGCATATATCATAATTAAAATCTATCTGCCATTTATTCACCCAACTCATTAATTGGTCTAAATCCTTTTGTAAAGCAGCAGCAGCAGCACCTTCACAGCTAGCAATACCAAGACCTTAATATTGTCTGCAAATTTAAGTAGCTTATTGACTTTCTTTCATCTATGCCATTGATGTAAATCAAAATGAGCGAAGGTGCTAAGACTGAGTCCTGAGGTACCCCACTTGTGACATCAATCCAGTTATACTGAACTTCATTTATAACAATCCTATGCTATCCTCCACCAGCCACTCTTCTATCCAATTAGCTAACTTATTCCCCACACCAAGAGATAATGCTTTTACAAGCCTTTTATATGGCCCCTTGTAAATTCTTTCTGAATATCCAGATACACCAAATCTACACCCTTACTCTAATCTACATAAGCGATAACCTTTTTAAAGGATTTAAAAAGATTTGTAAATAAGATTTTACCTTAGCGAAACCGTGTTCACTATCCAATAAAATTCTAAACTTTGCAAAACATTTTTAACACTTTCCAAAACTTTACCCACAACTGATGTAAGACTAATAGGCCCATAATTACTGGGACAATTTGTATTAACTCCTTTGAAAAGAGTATTAACATTAGCCACCTTCCAATACTCTGGCACCTGCCCACTATTCAAGGACTTAACAAAATAATTGTAGCAAAAATAGTATCTAAAATATTAAAAAATAAACAAAATTACAACCCTTACCTCTGTTAATCTAGTTTGTATTTCTACATAAAAGTCATAAATAATCACACAGATTTCTGAATGTGTTTTCAAACACATTTAAATAACAATAATACACTTGTATTATCAGCTTAGTCTGTTCAAAATGATAACGATTAAAATGATTGTTTGAAATATATATACTAATGCATTTTATTACCATTAGGTGGTGTTCTGTACTGTACTTTCGGTTTAGCTCACAGAATTACTGAAAAAAGGGGATATTTTCTTCAAACTCACAAAGAAAGAAGAAAATACTATCAAATAATTAGGAATCATTCTGGTGTTTTTTAACAATAATATTTTCCGAAACTAATGTTTATTTACCACATCTGGAGGGATTAGTCTCCTTCCCGTTTATAAGCTCAGATAGCATTAAAAGTCATCATATTGTCCCAAAAGGAACGTTACCAGAATAATAGTTCATAGAAGGTTAAACAGTTATGTAGCTGTATCTTGCAGTGACCTATTGACATCCCAGTACCTTTGGCTTTCCTTTATTGTATTAGTAAATAATAAAAAAGTCCTTGGCATTCCAATCGCTACGAGTTTAGCGTACAAAAAACAAACAAACCTGAAATCACTAGAAAGTTAAAGTTTGCACATTTCTTTTTAAGGAACTATCAAGATTGCTGCCAGAACCATTTATTTTACCCAAATCTCTGAAAATTCTTGGCATCTTTCTTACCATTCAACTTCAAGAAAATGGCATGCCGAGTTCTATGGTCTATTTATCGTTGCGTATTTCAAGTCTTTTATTCTCTACTTCAAACGGCGAGTTCTACTAAGCCATTTGTTTTAGGGAAGAAGGGGGGGATGGGACACAATAACTCCCATGAAAATAACAGAGAAAGTTTCTTGAAACCTGGAAGTACAAAGAGATTCATAGCTACTAACTTGATCAATAGAATCACTAGGACGTAACTGTTAAGGATATTGATGACTAAACTAGTAGTTTTGTTATAAAAGCACTATAATCTACGACGGACTTACGTCAGAAAAATGCTATTATGTAATTCACAGAAAAATATAAAAACAGTATTCCACTGTGCAAAGTGAGTAAGTACATAGTATGCAATCAGCGAATACTTACTTGCGGATCACTCCGAATTACTGGACCAGAACACGAAGTTGGCAAACAAAATTTATTTAATTGAAATATCTCGGCCACTAGAGTGTACGTGAGAAAAGAGTAAATATAACTTGATTATTCATATAGCAGTGTCACTCGTACTCAGTAATAGAAAGCCCAACGAGTGCACAATACTTTATACACAACGGCGTATGTATGTGTGTGTTTACGTATTAAGAATTGCTGGTTAGAAGTTACCGAATATAATGGTCTTGCACGATTTTTAACGCAGCTTCTACATAATCAAGACATTGGGAAAATGAAGAGTTTACTATGAGACTCGAAGTAAGAAAAAGTGCTAAGAAATTGTAAAATATTCCTTCAAAATGAAAACACCTATTATGATGATTACTGCATATTAAAAATACCAAGCCACAAAAAGGTAAGATTTGGAGGCAGAAACAAAGTAAACAAACAATTAGTCGCATGCGAACAATTAGTAACATTTGTAAACATAAACTTAAAACAATTTATTGTAAGACATAATGAACTTCAGTGACTCAGCAGTAAGTATGAAGGCTCATAACACTAAATACAGGGTTTCGATATATGTTATAGGCACAGCACAGACAGCTCATTGTGTAACTTTATGCTTAACAATAAACAGATAAACAAAAGTAAGATATAATGTAATATAAATTGTTTCAGTAATACAATACCCCCAGATGGTTCAGCGGCACAACCTTAAAATCCGGGGCTCGATTCCCGAAGGTCAACAGAGTGCAGATCCCCCATTTTATACTTTTGTATTAAGAAAAAACAAAAACAGTAATATAATAATAATAATAAGACAAATTTTCTAATGTCAAAAATAAGCAAATGTAAGATTTATGTTAGTATTTCTGCTAGTATACCATTTATCTTAAATAAATAGAATTTCCAAACTACTTACATATTTTTTTTTAATTACTGTCTATTGAAGCCAAACATTAGTGTTCAAAAACACTTTTATTTGGAAAAAAATGTCGGCATTGTAAATACCGTTGAAGGTTTATTCAAACTGCGAAATATCTATCTTTTTCTTCCCTTCCAATGAAGAAAGGAGTTGGAGTAGAAACAGGCTAACGACCATCACACCCCGGAGCATTTTCCCATTGTGCTGGTCCGGAGATTTAATTATGTTTTAAGAATTTGGTCCCTCTTTGCCGTGTTAGCATGTTAACTTCAGAAATGTCTATTGATCTCTAGTTAGTTGTATAAGGTCTTTCAGCGGTATAGCCTCGTGAAAACACGGGAAAGTAGGTTAGTTATTCACTCTTGAGTGATTCTACTTCGCAACAACTTAGTTAAAATGCAAGGACCTCAGATAGAAAACTTGACGCCTTACCTATTACTAGTTTCCCTGGGATTGATATGTCAAATTTAATTCGTTAAAGAAAAATTCAAACGCCTGTGTATTTCTCACATCTTATTCAGCATATTAGTATAGAAAGAGCACGGGTTTAAAACTAGATTCTTGAAATTCGCCTGTATAAAATGATTTTCGTGTCCGATTTGAAAAAAAACTCCTATAAATCAGCTTAAATTAATTTTACTGGAAATAAAGAAGTTACTGCTGTCTGCTTGATTTATCTTCACACGTGTCTTTTTTATCTAGAACTTTTGATTGAGACTTTCTTGTCAAATGTGCAATTCTCGACGTTGGACTAATAAATCGTCTTCTATGGTTAGTAGTCTTAAGCAGTTATTTTAGTTTCTTTAAACAAATCTGGGTTTATTTGAACCCATTTGTTACCCTTCAAGAATCCCTTAAAGCGTCTCATTCATTAAATTGAAGATTCTATAGAAGAAGAAGTATCATAATTGAAGTATTTTTAGCCTTAATAATGATATATAATAATGCAAAATGCCAAGAACAATTAAGATTTTCTACGCATAATAATGACATTCAAGAAACATCATCGAGCAATTAGTGGTGCTGAGATTACTACCCTGTTGTTATTCATAGCTGCATTCTCTAATGAGGTGGGTCGTCAGGCCACTATAGTGGCATGATGCTGAAATAAAGTATTCTCTCTTACGAGTTCGATATAATTTAATATTAGAACACGTATTAAATCATGTTATACGGCTGCTTTCATTGTGTTGTCATGGTAACAGAGGAGAAAGCTTGCCCTTTATTTCCACGAGCACTTGTTTGCTGATTAACGTGAACTGATTGCTTGCCAGCGTTGAGAAACGTATATTAGTTATCACAATGTATACGTACTTATACAACAATAATACAACATGTGCAAACAAAGATAAGTTGGTAAATGTCATGCACGTGACATAGTTCATTATGTAAGACTACCGAAACTTTAATAATTCACGGTTACCGGCTGAAAGCACACAAATATTGTATAGCTTTGCTTGTTTGTTTGGAATTTCGCGCAAAGCTACACGAGGGCTATCTGCGCTAGCCGTCCTTAATTTAGCAGGGAAAGTCTAGGCGGAAGGCAGCTAGTCATCACCACCCACTGCCAACTCTTGGGCTACTCTTATATCAACGAATAGTGGAACTGACCGTCACATTATAACGCCCCCACGGCTGAAAGGGCGAGCATGTTTGGTGGGATGGGAATTCGAACCTGCGACCCTCAGATTGCGAGTCGAACGCTCTAACCATCTGGCCATGCCGAGCCCACATTATAGAAGAAAGTATATTTTCTGCTGTACATCCAAGAATTCCAGTTATGGAAAAAACAACAGAGAGTATGAAAACAAAATAAGAGAGGATTTAATTTAAGCCATTACTAACCTTATGTGTTAGTTAAATTATTTAATCTTACATAAACCAACCAATCAGCTTACGGTTATTTTACGAAAAAAAAACAAAAACACCAAACCTCCAGATAACGAAGAGTGAACGTTCAATGTGGATGCATAAAAACGAGCTGGTAAAGTAAATGAACTAACTTATTATTCGCGTTTCTTCTCATTGCTTCAGTTTAGGTCCTAATAATGAAAACATTTTCGTCTTCTTTAAAAACAACGCAAACATTAATTACAGTTCTAGTCTGCTGATCACTTTCAATAAAACAAGGAAGAAGGTTATAACAACCAAAATTACATATGCTGATGCGTAAGAGGGGATAGATGTGGTATCTTAAACCGTGAGATTTACAATAACGCAAAATGTAAAGTAGCGCATTAAACAAAATGCCATTAAAACAGAGCATCGTATTATATGTTTCTCTCTCTCTCTCTCTTCGTATTTATATACATACGTGTATGTACGTGTATGTCTTGTTCTAGATTCTTGATATCTCGCATTCTCAACCAGAATGACACCTTTATTGACATAAAGATTATATAACCAAGTGAAAGACCCCTTAGACTCAGGCACAGCTTCTTTCCTAATTTAGAAATGTTGACCAGATGGAGGGCAACCAATCAACAGCACTCGCTGCCTATGTGGCTACTATTAACAGAATACAATTATTTAATGTCATAATTCCCACGTAGCCGAAAGTTCGGTGTGCGTTCAGAGGCATGTCACGGCTCTAACCTTGAATCCTCTGATAGGCAGCCAGGCATGCTAACGACTAAGTCACGCTAAGAGTTGTGTGGTTACTCTTCACGTGTAAAAAACAAACAAACAATCGTAGACTCGTATTTGCGGGTCGCGGGTTCGAATTCCCGTCACCGAGCATGCTTGCCCTTTCAGCCGTGGGAGCGTTAAAATGAGACAGTCACTCCCACTATTCGTTGGTAAAAGCGTGCCAAAGAGTTGGCGGTGGGTAGTGTGCACTAGCTGCTTTCCCTCTAGTCTATCGTTGCTAAATTAGGAACGACTAGCGCAGATAGTCTTCATGTAGCTTTGAGCGAAATCGAACACAAAAGTACGAAGCTTCCCATTGTATTGGGACTTTATACATTCTGACATTGTTTCATCACATAATCAGATAGTATTTTGTTTTGTATTTTAACCGAAGCATCTCCTATAATATCTGGACACGGACTTTCAAATTTTGATAATATTTTAGGCACATAATAATATATTTGTGATAGTGATGCAGTCGCATTTAATTATGTTTACTAAAAAACTAAAGTTATTATAAACTTACACGACAATGTGTTAGGCCAAAACTCAAATATATCAGTATATAAAATATATATCAATATATATAAACACATTAATAATTGGCTTTATGCTTGGAAGAAAAAATATTATACATTAAATGAGTCTCAGACAGGTGTTTGGTAACGTGGCATGCACGTGTAAGTGCTTAATTCTAACAGCTTATACAATCGTGAAGTGTATCAATTTCCATTGCTGCACGTGGCTCTGAGACATCCTTTCTTGTGGTAAAGTTTCTTCATCAAAATATTTTACATTTTCTTTCTTTCTTTGTAAATATACAACTAATTATAATATTTATAAAAGTGGACATCTTAAGAGCTCCTACTGATAAATATAAATAATAAACATACGAAGCCTTAACTATATAGTTTTACTTCTTTTTCTTGTTCAGCTAAGCACAATTATAGGGTTTATAGTAAATGTCTTTGATGAAACTAAGCCACAAGCCAACGAAGGCTACAAATCCTGTTATAGGATTTTTTTTTTGTAAAAACTGAAAAATCTCTTGAAATTTCTACTTTTATCAGTAATTTATTAGAATCATAAAATATTTATCTCCTTGTGCATTTGAGCTACACTCTATACTTGAAAGAACATATCCAAAATCTGTAAGATTCATTAAAGTACGTTTTGCTTTTCGAGCACGATTATTATTTATTTTATTTTTTTTGGAAAAAAAAATTCAATTTTCTTCCCAATTTGCTAAGGGTAACTCGTCAAAACCACAAAGTATGTCAATGAAATAGATTTTACTAAAACAAAACACAATATACAAAAATATATCCCGTCCCACAGGTCAAAAGTACGGGACTGGTATGGCCTAGTGGTTAGGATCGTAGACTCGCGCCCCCCAGTGGCACAGCGGTATATCTGCTGCCACTTACAACGCTAGAAACCGGGTTTCGATACCCGTGGTGGGCAGAGCACAGATAGCCCTCGTGTAGCTTTGTGCATAATTAAAAACAACGTAGCTTATCCTACACAATGTCGGAATGTATAAAGTCCCAATACAATGAACGATCAAGTAGTGAATTGTAAGTTATGTTTATGAGGAAATAGATTTGAAAACCGTGTTAGATTGATATGTCTAAAAAATATTATACAAGAATCAGGAGAATTAAACTACAAGGTGACGTTTCGTAGTGATTGTAAGTCTGTTCGTGGCCGAGTGGCTAACATGCCGGATTGTGAATTCGATAATCCATTGTTCGTCCTGTTGCTATCGAATTCTAAATTTTGGGCTGTGGGTGCATTATAAGAGTTGGAGGTGAAGTCGATTTGATTTGAACTTCGCGCAAAGCTCTAACCGTCCCTAATTTAGCAGTGAAAGACTAGAGGGAAGGCAGCTAGTCAGCACCACCCACCGCCAACTCTTGGGCTACTCTTTTACCAACGAATAGTGGGATGGATCGTCACAATATAACTCCCCCCCCCCACGGCTGAAAGGGCGAGCATGTTTAGTGGGACGGGGATTCGAACATTCGACTGCGAGTCAAGCGTCCTAACCATCTGACCTTGCGGGGCTCCCCATTGTTTGATAAAAGTAGCAAAAGAATTTGCGATCGGTACTGTTGGCTAGCTAGCTATCTTTCTTTTAATCTATCGATTCAACGTTAGCCCTTGTGCAGTTTTACACGGATCTATGAAATAAACAAACCTATTGACTACAGTGTATGCATTAATTTCTATATTTCATTCGTTTAGTTGATCGTACTTATCAACAAAAAGTATCATAACTTTAAATGTCTCCGAAAGAAACTATAAAACGGCTTATGTCTGTTTATCTGTCCGCAACGACAATTTCCCAACTTTCCGACATCTGATCACCAGAAACTTTCAGGGGTTCTTAGGTATGCCCGAGAAGGACTTTAAAATCCATTACTATATTTTTTATTCTTATGTTTACAAACTTTACAACTACTTCAATTTTCCCGCTTACTACTGGCGGCCAATGACATACAGGTACACCGTTCGGTCATCACGTGAGGCCAACCAAATATTTGCTGCACCTATTGCGGTACCTTTTCTAGTAGTTGATGTAGGATAAGCTGCGTTCATTGTATTGGGACTTTATACATTCCGACATTGTGTAGGATAAGCTACGTTTATTGTATTGGTACTTTATACATTCTGACATTGTGTAGGATAAGCTACGTTCATTGTATTGGGACTTTATACATTCTGGCATTGTGTAGGATAAGCTGCGTTCATTGTATTGGGACTTTATACATTCCGACATTGTGTAGGATAAGCTACGTTTATTGTATTGGTACTTTATACATTCTGACATTGTGTAGGATAAGCTAAATTTACATAAGAATAAATAAATAAAAAATAAAAATGAAATTGAAGCAAAATAAGAAGGACTTTACTAGTCGACCGTGGTTTGATTTTCGCAGCTACATTACTTACAACTATTTACGAAATGTAAATACTTATAACTTTGCTAAGGGCACGAGTTATTTGATGTCAGAAGAAGTTACACTCGGCTTTTAACAAGATTTAATATATATATATATATTCATTTACAAGTTGAGAAAAATTTACTTTTTAATTAATTTTAATGTAAAAAAAAGTATAAGTTGGTAAAGAAGATGAGAAGAAACTTAGCTTTTAAACACTGTTATAGGAAATTTGTAATGCTTATATAGTTAGTTGTTTTCTTTGTATGAACACATTATCTTCCTAAATCCATACCTTTACCTTAAATGTTTAAAGATTAATTCTAGTTATCATTAATCATAGAAACAAGGTACGAAAAAAGGAATCACCGCCACAAAATCGTTTCAAAAATATTTTATGATTTGAGCACTTATAATTTGTGGTGATCTCTTCAGGTAAATAGACAAATATAGTTAAAACCGCATAGGCGACGGAAATATCAAAATTAAATAGTTGAACAATTGCTAAGTTTTTTATATTTTTATTTAAAGAGCTAGCGCTCTTCGTCACATCGTATAGTTGGCCTTTGTAAACTGTACGATGTGACGGAGAGCGCTAGCTCGAAACGTCACCCTTCTTTAAATAAAAATATAAAAAAACTTGGCAATTGTTCAACCTATTATTTAATTTTGAGCTTGTCAGGTAGCCTATTCCGACATGTTTAATTCTAACTATAGGGTAGGAGAGGTGGAAAAAAATGAAAATTTTTATTATTTTATTTGCTCATATAATAAACAAATTGATGGGTGTAAATCTTTAGTATATTATTCAATGACTAAGAATGAATTATTTATGGTAAGTTAGTTAATAT
Organism: Limulus polyphemus; assembly: GCF_000517525.1. Taxonomy (NCBI): domain Eukaryota; kingdom Metazoa; phylum Arthropoda; class Merostomata; order Xiphosura; family Limulidae; genus Limulus; species Limulus polyphemus. The sequence goes on along the minus strand of NW_013665870.1, from coordinate 105,924 downwards.
GAATGATGGGTAGAAAAGCGAATAGGAATACATTTTTAGAGTTCGTTTTTATTCATCATTTATGGTTTACGTTTCTCTAGCTTTACCTCTTCCATCTAAGATTAGGGCTCATACGATACTTATTTCATATCATCATAGGTAATTTTAAATCCCAGTATTTCTGTAAATAATATTATGATATTTCAGGAGCTGTTTTACAGTTTTATTTTTTAAGTTTTTTATGTGCAATTCCTATAGAATCTTCAGAATATTGAACTTTTAACTCGAAAATCAGAAAAGTTTAACCCAAAAGTCACGTGATGCTGCTAGGGCATGCGTGACTGGGTTTCTCGAATTATCGGGGAAGCTCGAGTGTGATCGAGACGCCTCTTTGTTAGTATCCTACTCTGGCGCGAAAGCCAGCGAGGTAATATGAAGTGTGTGTTTTGTACTCGTGGAGAGCGAAGTAGTCGTGATTGTGAATCGCTGTGATTTATGGCGTGTATTATAAAAGTTGTTAAGTTTAAAGTGACGAAAAATATACTGACTGTGGAATTACTGTGTACTAAAAGTTTGTATCGACAAAGAATAAACTGGTCAAGAAAGGAATTGTATCGCTGAAGTTCCTCGGAAAGAATTTCTACCGAAAATTAACAAACAAGCAAATACGTAACAATGTATTTGTATTTTGCATTTATGTCTGAGCTATTAAAAGGCCAGTAGCCGTCGTCCCTAATTTTGAGCTAGTGAGCAGAGTGAAAGAAGCTAGTTAGCAGTCTCAATCAACGCTAAGTAATAGACTGTCACTCTTATAACGGACACATTAAATATGGTTATAATAGTTTGTAGTATCGCACGGATTAAAACCCGTCTTGGTAGCTCTGAAACCTAGAGCACTACCACGAGGCCAACTCGAGCTACAACCCTAAAGTATTCGTCAGGTTTCGTGTTTCACAGCATAATTCTAATAACTTATATGAGTGAAAGTAAAGAAGAATGTGTTATAATAAAAAAAACCAAACTAAATCTGCAATATCCAGTGTCGATGAGGCCCTTCGTCTAATACCAAGTCTCAATAGGCCGACTGGGATAACAAAGACATAGTATTGGTCTAGGCACTAGTTATGTCATCAGTTTTCATGAACGACGACTGTTATGGTGTGAACTTGGGATAAGAAAGACATAGTATTGGTCTAAGCGCTAGTTATGTCACCAGTTTTCATGAACGACGACTGTTATGGTGTGAACTTGAACTGTCCAAAACCTACAACTCCCGTAGTATTGTCAACCACTGTCTAAAACCTACAACACCCATAGTATTACCAATCGCTGTCTAAAACCTACAACACTCATAGTATTACCAATCACTGTCTAAAACCTACAACTCCCGTAGTATTGTCAACCACTGTCTAAAACCTACAACTCCCGTAGTATTTCAACCACTGTCTAAAACCTACAACACCCATAGTATTACCAATCGCTGTCTAAAACCTACAACTCCCATAGTATTGTCAACCACTGTTTAAAACCTACAACACCCATAGTATTACCAATCGCTGTCTAAAACCTACAACACCAGTAGTATTATCAACCACTGTCTGATTGGTAATACTATGGGTGTTGTAGGTTTTAGACAGTGATTGGTAATACTATGGGTGTTGTAGGTTTTAGACAGCGATTGGTAATACTATGGGTGTTGTAGGTTTTGCTGTCTAAAACCTACAACACCCTTTCCTTTATGCCAGGAAAAAATGGTCAATAAAATAACGCTAGGCAGCAAGTAAAAACTTCTACTATCGCGTTGGATATATCTGAGGTAGTGTAAAATCTTTGAAAGTTTCCATTTAGTTAATCTGCCTTTAAGCAGACAAAATTAATTGTTTCTCTTCGTTTAGCTGATCCATACACGTGTAGTTTAGTTAAGTGTGAGTTTCCTAGAAACTAATTGGCGACTCAAGTACAGGTATTCATTCTGCCCTCCGCCCTCACACAAAACTTGTCAGAATTTCACATCATATTTAATACACAAGCACTGGATAAACCAATTCAAATACCAAACATAAGATTATTAAAACCCCTTTTTAAAAACTTTAGTAACTACAAATTTTCAAAGGCTGTTGGTAATTTAAGATACATATCTGAAAGAAACTTTTCTATTCTAAGTTGCATACCTATTTTATCCCTTTTTGATAAATTACTCACATGATATTGTATGTTGTAATTGATATAAAGCACGGGCTTATGGCCTAGTACTTAGCCTGTCGAGCTGTGGAACGAAGGGTCCAGGATTCGAGAGGTGATCCTTTAAAGATGCTCTATCCTTTCAACTGTGTGTGCGTTAAACATGCAACAGTAAAACCCGTTATTCGTCTTTAAATGATTATGGCGGCGGGTGCTACTAGCTGACGATTTTCCACGCTCTGGTTAGCAGTCCAAAATTAGGGTTAGCTATAACTGAGCCCTAAGGGTCTCTGTGACCTGCCCATTTAGTTCACGTACGCAAAAGGAGTGGTTCAGATTGAAAATTTCATTGCAAAGTTTTATATTTGAAGCTGTACAAGATGGAACCATTGGTGATTTGCAGTTTTTCTTCATTTCAGTTAGGTGACCGATTATGGCGCTGTCAAAGCCTGAGAAGGTCGAGTTAATTCTGCCGTGTGGCAGAGAAGATTGGTTCCAGTGGAGGTTGCTGTCGAATATAATGAACATGTGTACAAAGAGAAGATGAGGGACACCGAACATCTGAAACATCGAAATCGAGACAAATGTCGAACCATTGGCACGAACATGGTTCGTAGTGTTCAAAGAGAACCATTGACACGGATATGGTTCGCAGTGTTCAAAGAGAACCATTGACACGGATATGGTTCGCAGTGTTCAAAGAGAATCATTGGCACGAACATGGTTCGCAGTGTTCAAAGAGAATGGAAATACTGTCTCCAAACTTGTTTCAAATTACAAGAACAGCATGTAGAACACATTCAGTAAAATTTGTTGAAGTGCCTAATGGTTTCAGATTTTGTGAACACTCTGTAGAACGAAACGTTTTACCTAAGATTTCGCTTTACACGGCAATAACTGAAAAGACTGTTAGAAACTATTTATATATATACATATATATATAAATATAATAGTACTGTCTGTTGTATATACATATAACTACTTCGCAGGGTGTGGATGGATCTTCACCAAAATAAATATGGGGGTTAATTAGGTCCATGCGTGGGTACATAGAAATTTTCAGTTTTGCATTTTGCAGTTTTTATGAATGTTTTTGAGTTTTTTTACCACTACATTTCTCTCTCTCTCTCTTTTGATGGATCTTCACCAAAGTTAGTATGGAGGTTCATTGGGTCGATGGGGAGATACATACAAATTTTCATTTTGCGTTTTTCGGTTTTTATGGGCGAGAAGGTTTCTAGGATCCATGCGGAGCTATACAAATTTGCGGTTACACATTCTGTGTTTTATATTTTTTTATTGGCGTTTTTTGACAATTACATATAAGGGAAGCAGCTTTCCGTGTCCTAAGATAACCTTTCATTAATCACGAATTTACATAACTTACGTCCAGGGGACGGGTACTCTAGCTTGTATAACAATATTTTGAAAGAAGAACAAGTTTTCCTCCACTGTTTATTTTGGGTAATACTACACACGTTTTTAATTGCTATTTAAATACACACTAGTTAATATTCATAAACTTTTCCCACTGTGTCTAATGACTACTAAGATGTTATTGTCTTATTAGAAAATTATGATTTTATTCATAAAAAAGCCTGAAATGCTTGGATATTTTATCTGGCATATCAGTGATATAATTTCTTGCTTTAAATTGCACTCGTGTCTCCCACGAGTATCCAAAATATGATATTAGTAGCTATAGATATGTAAATTGTATACTATGCTAGCGCAAGCGATGCAAACATACATAAATCAAACGAATTAATACCTGACTATTTTGATACGTTTCGCTGATGAAACATTGTATCATCTGTTTAGCAAATATCCGGTGTCGAGGAAAACTCACCTGTTTAGAAACAAAGCGCTAAAATCTGGTGTCGAGGAAGGCTATAGCAGTAACACTGTAGAGGAATTACTGATATATTGTTGCTGTATTATATACAAGTTTTCATATTTTGTATAGCATGATTTGACGTCACATTACTAGACATTTGTCGAAAATAATACGAAGTTTCTTGTATAGAAATCACTTGAATATTACGCTAGAGATACGTGACAGAAGAGCATTCATGCTTGGACAAAGTTTAATTATTAAATAATTGTGCATGAGATATTTTAATGTTAGCTATTTTGGAGAACAATTTTGTCTTCTACGAGTTTTGATTCATAAATATTATATTACTTGACCTTCTAGCGGTGATTTACATAAAACTGGCGTATTGATCAACTTGTAGAAGTTGCCACTACTTTGTTATATGTGCTTGTTTCTTGTTGATTTAGCGCAAAGCTACACAATGGGCTGTCCGTTCTCAGTCAGCCGTGGGGAATCGAACCCCGTATTTTGTCGTTGTAAGTCCGGAACCTACTCTGTTCTAATCGCATGTATTAGTTATCTGTTATGCAGCTCTTCTATAGGCCTAGCCTCAGATGATTATTAAAACTATTCCAAACTATAGTTTCAAATATCCTGAGAACACTATTCAACGAATACAAATCACAGCTTTTGTTTGTTTGTAAATAAGCACAAAGCTAAACAATGGGCTATCTGTGCTCTGCCCACCACTGGTATCGAAATCCGGTTTCAAGCGGGTATAGCTGTGCCACTGGGGGCTTCACAGTTATACTCGAGAACCATCTATTACCTAATTCAACTTTATGTCCTGGTCACACAAATAGCTGCAAATTTGAAACCAAATAATTTCACACTTGAGACCAAATCATTTCACACTTGAGACCAAATCATTTCACACTTGAGACTAAATGATTTGATAGGTATTAGTAAAGTATATTTTATTATTTTAGGAAAATATCCACTGTAAAACAAAATGCAAGTTAAAGTTTACTGCTTTTGAAACGAAAATAGTTTATTACTTATATATATATATATATTAGATTACGTTCTATTGTACCATACGTCAGTGTTTGATCATATCTCTACAACTTTCTAAATAGTTCATGTACAAAATGAAATAAACATATAATTAATAGCCTTTCATTTTATAAAAATGAGCAAATTAGCTGAAAATAACTAGAATGTCATTCAAACTTGTCTAGTCGTTTTTATCTTTTATGCTATTATTTGAAAAAATCCACATTTTGTAAGACTTTTTACATACACATGGCTAAAATAAAGGTTATAGTGGTTACATGTTTCTCCGCGAATACGAGACACATACATTTGAGCTTTAAAAGCACACAAAAATCGAAGCCTTAGTGTGTGTGTGTGTGTGTATATATATACATATAGATTTACACCACAGTCAGTAAAAGCACACAAAAATCGAAGCCTTAGTATATATATAAACATTTACACCACAGTCAGGAGGCGTAATCCGACCGTCGATGTTAAAAGGAATAGAAAAAATATTACACATGTGTTAAGTTACCAATTTTACGTCAGTCTCACTTCCTCTCTATTATTATTATTATATTTTTTTGGCGGGATGGATAGGAGCATGGTATGTACTATTCTGTAGCAAGCTTCCGTGTGTGTACTACACAAAGAGTATAGGCCTAGCAAACAAGTAAGTGTTTTTTTTATAAAAATCTCAAATATAAGGAGTAGCACAAGAAACCAATCAAAGCTGGTATTAGAATCAGCATTTTAAACAAAGTAACATATATTGTTATGTTTTGAATTTCGCGCAAAGCTACACGAGGGCTGTTTGCGCTAGCCGTCCCTAATTTAGCAGTGTAAGACAAGAGGGAAGACAGCTAATCATCATTACCCACCGCCAACTCTTGGGCTACTCTTTTATCAGCGACTAGTGGGATTGACCATCACATTATCACGGCTGAAAGGGCGAGCATGTTGCGAGTCAAGCGCCCTAATCACCTGGCCATGTTGACTGCAGGGAATGCAGCTAGTCAACACCATTCTTCGGTTTTAAAAACACCTTATGTGATACGTATCAATAGTTGTCCTTTTATGTATTATTTATTTACTATGGTCTCTATATTCGGTTTTAGAAACACCTTATGTTTTACGTATCAGTAGTTGTCCTTTTGATATACTATTTATTAACTATGATCTTGATATTCGGTTTTAGAAACACCTTATGTTCAACGTATAAATATTTTTCTTTTGATATATTATTTATTAACTATGATCTTGATCTTATGTTCTACCTCTCTAGCATAAATCAAACATTGTTTGAATTATTTTAACTCCAAGCCTGCATAAGATTCTTGGTACCTAATATACTAGCTAAATAGACGTGAAGTTTGAAAAGTAAATAGAACATGAAGTAACCAAAGCTGAGGCCTACGGCAGTTGAAAAATAGTTGACACTTTGTGCATTCTTGCAGTTGAAAACACGTGTTTATACTTGCTCAAAATCTCTGACATGAAAGACCCCATCAAAGTATACTGTGATTTTGTTTTCAAATTTGCGGCGTGAAATTCTTTCACGCGCACGAGCTTATATATATATCCTACACCATTTGTTCGAAAATAGGAAACAAACAAACATAGCTTCTTGTAACTTAACTTGGAATACGTAATTTTCATGACAAAATTCGCTCGTGAGAGATAAACCTAGCGAAAAGGGGACGTTGGTAGACAGACGACACACGTGAATATATATTTACTTCTGACAGAAAATCGACATTACTTTTGCTAGAAACCAAAACAGTTTTATACCTAAGAAGTACAGTGTGGATGGAAATTTATCCCACAGTGTGGCTTTCCTTTTCCTATATCTTATTTTGACAAAACATAGCGCGTTATACGTACAAGTTGTTAAAGAAACATTCTCTTTTAAATGACAAAGAAGAAAGAACCTTAACTAGGCACAATTGACTTCAAAGGATTGAGATGTCTAAACATACAAGAACATTTGTTTAATTTATATAGTCGTATTCTCCAAAGACCACCTGCTGGATTGAACGTAAAGAAACACGCTGTACAACCTGTATCTTTGTACATTGTTAAAACTCTTGCATGCTGACCCTGTTAAAGATACGTATAAATGAGGCTAATGACGTCAGTTCTTTTTCTTGTTATCCTCAATTCGTCTTTGTCCTTTTTGTGTATTCAGTGGAATAGGCTTTTAAAGGCACATGTGAGTACGTGCATTATAAGCTTCGCGGCTGGATTAGCTCATGCTTTGCATATGTGAAGAGTTAGATTCTGTAAGTAATGGGGTTATTAGAATGCTTTGGAAGGAGGCGATGGGAACCCCCGCTGAGGGAAGTTTTATCAAATAAACTTTCACTTCGACTTTATGTTTCGTGCAAAAGCTCAGCTCATGAATCATGCTATAAACTTAGGCTGACAAAGTGAAAACAGCCAATGCTGATTGACGTCTACGTAATGAAATCATGATAGTGCATTTAATGCATCTGGAAAATGAGTGACTTGTTCAATTTCTGAGCATCTGTTGAGCTACACAAAATGAAATTAGCAGTGGGCGATTGTCTTGGAAGTAGAAAAGACGCCATTTATTTACGTTTAAAAATACTTTTGTCTTTCTTCCAGTTTGATGCTTACGTCACCGTTGATTTGTTTAGGTTTGTTTATAATTAAGCACAAAGCTACACAATGGGCTATCTGTGCTCTGCCCATCACTGGTATCGAAACCCGGTTTTTAGCGTTGTAAGTCCGCAGATATGTCACCGTTGAACTTAAATCTCAAGATAAATAAATATCTATAATAGTTCTCACTGAGTACTTTATTTTTAGATTTAAACGTATTCCACAGAGTTCCAAGGATATACACGTAGTTATATATCTACCAGATAAACAAAAGGCTAGCTTATATGAATGAGTACCGATGATATACATGTAACCATTAAAAATTTTCTATTTGCTTGTCGAACTGTTTTATGCATAAATTTTTTACAATGCCACAGTATGCCAAACACAGATGTTGAATATAGTAAAAAGCAAGAAGATAACTGAGAGGTAATCAATACACTCATTGAATACATTACACATACATATATATATACATACACATATATACATACACATATATATGTATATATTTAGGTGTGATTTCGAACGTTTTTACCATTCGAATTACAAAATTACTGGAAACTTACATATATATATTTATCACGGGATATTGAGTTAGAATATATAAAGGTAATTATAGTTATTTATCTAAGCAAAATTAATTTTCACTGAAGGAGGGTACCTTACAAGAATGTTGACTATCTCAACATGAAACGGTACGGTAACTCATTTTCATCACTATAACACTAAAAAAACTATAAGACGTCAGCTTCTGAAAACAGTGTAGATGCTCTTCGACGTTTCCCGATGCATAAATTTTCCCCATCTAAACTTTCTGCGTATTTGATCGAACAATTATTCAAGGTGGACTATCTTGACGTTCAATTCTGCATAAACGCATTTATTCCCAACGTGTAAATGTTAGAGAAGCCACGTTCTCTTATATCATGGTTCAGGTGTTTAGTTATGTAATTCATTTATGTCTTCGTTAGCTCACAAGAGTTGGTGGAGATTTTTTTCTGTATGCATATAAGTTATATCAACTGAAGAAAATGTTTAAGAAAAACACGCTAGCGATTTGGAGCAAAATATCCACCTACCATGATAAAACTAATTTATTTGTGTGGATCTTATATAAACAGATAGTTAGATACAATGGGTCAGACGTGGCCTAATAGTTAACGTGACAGGCTGCGTATCCGAAGATCTGAGGTTCGTGCCGTCATATGCCAAGGAACAGGATTCTCAATTTCATTCATAACCATGACAACCAATCCCGCTTATAAGAGTTCTTGCACATCATGCAGCCTGTGTTGTTGATTGGTTTCCCTCCTGTGGTTAAGTTCCACATTAGGATTGATTATGTCTGAACCTTAGGGGTCAGTATACAGGCCTATTTAGTCCATGTGAAGCACAAGGTGCTGTTCAGACTTAAAGCAACAAATACTACAGAGAACAGAATATAGAGAGGGATTGTTAAGATTAACATATTTTCTTAACATGAAACATTTTTGAGAAACTTGATTTATAAATACACCCAATACATTGTGACGAAAAAATCCTAAAATTAACTTTTCATAGACGTAGGCAGTTCAGATGCATTTCATACACATGTTTCAAATATTCAATTCAAGACCTATTTGATTTTTTTTAAATAAATTGGTAGAAAACTTGTAATATCCGCATACTATTCAATTCGGAATTCGTGATAGTAGATTCATCTGTGAAAAGTTAGAGTACAAATCATTATATAATATCATTATACGACAGTTTGCTTGGAAGTTTAGCATAAACCTACATAGGGACCATCTGCGTTTATCAGTCAATAAATTTCAACTAACAGGCAAGAGAGAAGGCAACCAGTCAACAACATCAACTGTTAGCACTAACTAGTACTTTTCTGGCTAAACAGTGGGATTTGACCAAAACCAGCTTAATGTATAGGATATTTAGGTCCAGGCCCAGAGCCACGATCATACAGGGGCCCCGCCAGCTACTAAAGTAAAAACGTTATGGTTCTTAAAATTAGCAGAATAGAAGCAAGAGTGAGTTATTATTATTATTTCCAAATATTACCTGGGCTTAGGGTCCCACTAAACCTAAATCCGGCCCTGGATTTGACCATTATTCTTATAGCACAGCTACGGCCCCAAAGTGCAGAACACGATTTTGCCACACTGACACACATAAAATGAACACTAGAACACGTCTGTCCTGAGGTACAATTGATTTCCAGTTGAGCGTTTGGCTGGTATACGAAAATATTTGCCTCAAAATCTGACAAGCAGAGGTCAAGGTCAAACTAGGCGACGCTGTACAATTGAAATTGTATGTAACATTTTATATCAAACCCTCCCGATTCCAACACACTGTCTATGTAATTTCTTTTCATTTTGTTCTTTATTTATTTATCACGGTGAATCTAATGGCTTTCTGAAGTGTTACATGATTACGTATATCTGGTATGAGCCTTTGTTTTTCCTGTTAAGCTTCGTGAAAACCTTTTACCCGAAATAATTAAGTTTATTTGTTTCAGTTTAACCCTTTATAGTCAGAAATATATCATAGAAACATGAGAGGAAACATTTCTTGCTATAGGTGACCGCCAGGTGCTCTTTTTGCTGCAAACTTTCGGTTGTCTTACAGTCAGTCTTCTTCAGGCTTAATTCTAAGATATCCGAATAATCGTTACTAGATAAATAAAACGCATATGGTGCATACCTGCTATTAGAATCCATTGTTTTGCATGTTATGAGTCTACATCAGCAAGCTTAAGTATTCTATTTCTTATTCTCAAATTACAATAACACTAGCTTAGAATTTTGCTTATAACAAATTTAGAAATTGGCTAATGAACTATATAACCATTATTAATTTCGAACTAGAACAATTCCGCTTTTAACACCAAGAAAAATAAAACAAGAGCTACAATCCAAAACTTAAATATGAATTCTTAATACTGCTGACCTGACCTTAAATAACACACGTGTAATACGTGTTGTCATAAAAAAAAAAATCCAGTTAGAAAAAGTATTAGAAATAACCGTAAGGATCCACTTGATGTGTTTCAGTATACATTGAAATGTCAGCAAAATTAGTATTAAATTAGTTATTTCCTGCAAGCACACAAACACAAAGAACACAACGATTTGTATTTTTGAGAACCGTAAAGATCTACTTGATGTGTTTCAGTATACATTGAAATGTCAGCAAAATTAGCATTAAATTAGTTATTTCCTGCAAGCACACAAACACAACGATTTATATTTTTGAGAACCGTAGAGATCCACTTGATGTGTTTCAGTATACATTGAAATGTCAGCAAAATTAGCATTAAATTAGTTATTTCCTGCAAGCACACAAACACAAAGAACACAACGATTTGTATTTTTGAGAACCGTAGAGATCCACTTGATGTGTTTAAGTATACATTAAAATGTCAGCAAAATTAGCATTAAATTAGTTTTTTTCTGCAAGCACACAAACACAAAGAACACAACGATTTGTATTTTTGAGAACCGTAGAGATCCACTTGATGTGTTTCAGAATACATTGAAATGTCAGCAAAATTAGCATTAAATTAGTTTTTTTCTGCAAGCACACAAACACAAAGAACACAACGATTTGTATTTTTGGGGCGAGTTTTAAAGTTTGGGTATTTTTTGTGTTATTATTATTTCACTACACGGAAAGCCAGCAGACAGAGTGTGTGTTTATATGCACGTATAATGAAGATACAAAGTAAAAAGCAGAAGGCTTATTTTCTGCTTGTTTTTTAAACTTTGAAGAGAGGACATTTAATTCACGGTATTAGAGAAAAAACTGTGAAAGTAATTTTCTAAATTAGAGCTTATATATATATATATTGTTTCAATTTACGTTCACAAATTTTTCTTTTCCATTTCAAACAAATTTACTCTATTTTCACAAGTACTTCAAGCCTTTAAAAATCGGTCTTCTCCATCCATGCCTGAAGACTGGCACTTTGATCACTAAGAAAGATGTATTTGACAGGAGTAAAGAGTAGAAAAGGTTGTCTTCTTCCAGTAATGTACTATTATAGTGCTTCAAGCTTTTGTAACGGTGCCTCCAAAGTTGTCTTTTTCCTGTTATTGGTGAACTTTATCGGAACTGATTTCAAACAATACTATTTATGGAGCATGAATAAATACACAACAGGGACATCACATAGGCTCTTTTTATCAAAAGGGCAGAAGGCGCAGAAGTCTAGCCTGTGCATCGACCTGGAGACGCTTTCTTAAATATAAAGGGATAAGCTAGGGTGCTGCTACGTCCATACTGTCTCAAGCCATAACTGGCTTCCATTGTTCATGGACAATAGAGAGCATGGCAGCAGCCAAAACAAATTGTATGCAGGACTACTGCATTACAAAACGATCAATGGAATAATATATTCTTCATTCAACATCTTCCTAAAACGGTACAATGGCCAAACAACTGCCCTTCATAATTCGAAAGTTACAACGCAGCATATAATAAACGCAACAAAGGATTTAACGTTGTAAATAACAAAATCACCAACTTATCTGAATATTAAAGCTGTTTGTAAGCTTTACGAAACTTCCCAGGGTTGATAACTGAATATGAAACTGAAAGTTACAAAAAGGAAGTATTGTTATTGATTACACAGATTAGCCAACCTATAGGATCTGACTCCCTACTATTCTCTAGCCCGAGCGTGCCCTAGTGGTTTGCATATCGAACTAGGTCTGTGGTTCGAGACGCAGTCTAGCGCTCCGAACTAGGGGTGTTGAGGGTGCTGAAGCACCCCATTTCTGGCTTGACGTACGTAGGTACTATTCATGTGTGGTTCTTATAATATAGGGGAGTTTCGGTTTTGTTCAAAGGTTTTCAACACCACATTACAAAAATTATTAGATCGCCATTGGACGTAGTGCACAAAACACGTTTGGCACTTTCAGTTGTGGGTGTGCTATTCGGTCAAGTGGCATGTAATTTCAACTTATTGTATCACTGTAAAACACAACACTGGAGTAAGAAGAAAATAACAGAATACAAAAACAATATTGTCAGTTATTATATATTGTTCTTTGGATTTTATAGAGTTCGAATAACAGATATGGGGGTATTGATAATTACACAGATTACATAGATTGCAGATGGAACATTAATGCTAAGGTGGTTTAAATGTTCTAAAACATCAACCAGTGACATTTCTAATGATTTATAAACAAGGCAAATATTTACTGAAATCTTGTGTGTTTTAGAGATGTTATACAAACATGTGAAACTTAAGTAATTGTGGTAGTTTCAGGTGACACTGATTTCCTCAAAAAGTATTAGTTAGGACTGCTATATAACGGGATGATCGGAAGGATATATTACGAATTAATACTAAGTTTAGCTAAAACTACCTCAATTTAAGCAAAGAAATATACAGCCTAGACACGATATGAAGCAAACAATGAAAACAGCCTTGATTAATGAAAGATACAAAACACAGTGTGTGCACTTGCTTATGGAAGGTGGACCATTACTCCTTCGAGATGTATTTTCAATAACCAACTGACACAAGATCTAGTTTGTCAATATTAAATTTGATCTTTCCTGCTTAATAGGAAACATCAGAATTACCCATACACACTTGCACTACCCGTGAGATGATTATTTTTATTCAAACGTAGCCTCGAGATACAATCTGGCTAACCATTAAAGGACACTGGCCGTCGACAACCTTGCACAATTCTAACAGCCGTGCCTTTCATGGACAAAACTGGTGTTATCTCCATTGAATTACAAAAATCAAAGACAGCTAGAATTAAATCAACTTAAATTTCTCGGACATGGGTTATTTAAAAACTGTATATATTTAGAACAAAGATTCTAAGTTGAAACAAGAAAGTAGAAAATTGTACGTCAGCATACAACACGTTTACTTACCTTCTGTTTTAGGCTTGTCCTCAAGCCCTCAATTAAATTTAACTTTAAAACCGCTTAACTTACACTCCTGCCCTGGTTAAGGAATGTTTTAACTTTCTTTTGCCTTGTAAACACTTAAACGCATCATGAACGACACAAACTTTTAAAAGAAAGAAATACATAATGAAAAACATTTTAACATTTATACAAATACAACATTCAAAAACACTTTTCACATAGAAACATGATAATCAAATTCTCACGATAATGTAATAGGTTATGAAAGCAATAAAAATGAGGTGTTTATAGTGATATTTAGCCTTAATGAAATCAATACAGAATAAAATAAAACTCTTAAGCAAAGATCATAATAAAAACATACTAAAACTTTCAATAACAATGCAAAATCCAACCAAAATTGAATACAGTTGGAAAATACAAAACCACAATTTCAATGTACAGTACAGACTCATTAAACAAAAATATAATAATACAAACCTTTTAAAGTAAGATATAAATGGCAAGTAGGCCAGTAAAAATTGACATGAGGCCTGATATTTTCGATAACAGCTAAATTTTGATGCCAAAATCTGCCCTTGAGTATAGTAGTAACTGTCAAAAAATTCAATCAAAATCAACCTTGGGGAAATAGAATTTGTCAAAAAATTTTTTAAATGTCTTGTATGTCAGTATATAAAAAGAAAAGAAGCTAGGCAAGAAACATATACAACTGAACAAGAATTTTATTTCATCAATTTTGTTTTAAAAAGTTGATGATCAACTGGGTTTTTTTAACATTCAGTCATACAGCAGCAACAGTTATTAGACTATATACATACATCACAAAATTTTACTTTTGGAAACTTTCTAAAAGTTAAAAGTAAGTCCCTCATTGCTACAGAATTGTTATGTTTGTTCTCACATTAAACTCCACACTTGCAGTGAATGTTGCATGAAGTCCTTTCTTCACATTGCATTCCACACTTGCAGTGAATGTTGCATAAAGTACTTTCTTCACATTGCACTCTACACTTGCAGTGAATGTTGCATGAAGTCCTTTCTTCACATTGCATTCCACACTTGCAGTGAATGTTGCATGAGGTCATTTCTTCACATTGCACTCCACACTTGCAGTTAATGTTGCATGAAGTTCTTTCTTTGAACAACCACGTCCTGTTTTTGGATGGTTGGTGCTCTTACAGGCACACTGTATGGATTGGAGAAGATAGGGGTGGTGCTGCTTGATCTGTGATAACAGGGAACATAATACAATTATATTCCTTGAATCTATAGTCATGGTAATTGAGTAATGTCATCAACTAGAGTTAAGTGCTAACTTGCAAGTTAACTCACAGACAATTAAAGTAACAAACCAGGCTTGAGGATGGCATACGCTCCATGGACACATACTTATAGGACACAACAAAAGCGTATCAGAGATCAACAAGGGTAGGAATGGTATCTCATCCAACATACAAAGACTTCACAAAGTTCTTCCCAATGCTAGTCACATTCTTGGTATTTGTAGCTGTGTCGCAGAACATGTGATCTGCATTGTTTTGATGCCTGCAAAGCCTTCATGATTTTGATTCTGCCAACACAAAATATTGCAGATATAGTGTCACATCCATAAATGATATGGGCAAACAAAAAAGAGAGGCAATATTCTCGACCAAGAATTTCTTTTGCTGCTTCGATGGACAAGGTACTATTCTTAGTTTCCATAAAAACGCGTGACGAATACTTTGTATGATAAGGCAGAAGTTTGTTTGTTTGTGTGAAGTTAAGCACAAAGCTACACAGTTGGCTATCTGTGCTCTGCCCACCACGGGTATCGAAAACCGGTTTCTAGCGTTGTAAGTCCGCAGACATACCGCTGTGCTACTGGGGTCAAAGGCAGAAGTACAAATATGTCTGTAACACCAACAATGACGAGCACTGTTTTATGAAACAATTCATATTCAAGGTCTGTTTTAAGAATAATAACATCAGTGTCATCTTCATCTTCAGCATGTCTTACATCAATACCAGCTTCTCGAAGATGAACAGAAAGTAAATCTATCAAACTTTGCTTGTTTCTTTATTGCCTGGAAATGCTCACAGAAATATTGGGAGGATAAATTTTCTTGACGTTTCTCCATTTTTATTCTGGTTCTTTGGTAGTTTTTGTTACGTAGCTGTTCAAAACAACACATAATGGAAGCCAAATGACATGCCAATGAATTACAAAATTTACCAAAGAGGTGCAAAATGTTTCTAATGTGCCAGTCTTTGGCCATGAGACGCAATGCAAAAGAGCACAATCGTCAAATACCATACCATAGGCTCTTCTTGTTTCGACCACAAAATTGCAGATCTCATGTTGATTATATATGTAGCCAGTTAGGATGTATGTGCTTTTCTCACAGATAGAAAAATGGAGGCAGGAACAGTTAACAGTTCACATGAAAATACAAACGGATCTGATGGGCCATTTATACACGCCATTAAAAGGCATTTTTGGTAAAGTTTAACAGAAGCCTCTAAAATGTTTTTCTCTTGGCAGCAAAGATCGTAACTTGATTATTTCTCTTAAGAACGAGGTTTCCCATTATATCAACAGATTAATAGGCATTGACGTTTCCTCCAGCCATCAGTCCTGTTGAAGTTATATATTGTTTTGAAAAAGGAATGTGTGCTTTCAAGTAAATGGCAAACCCTATGATGCATCCTTGCTGTATTTTTCAATGCTATTTAGGCCACATGCGAAATGTAGTTCTGATAACTTTTTGAGTTCAGCTGCATATTGTTACGTCTCCAAATTATTACGTAACGTAGTATAATTTCGAATGGCCTGAAACTGAGTTAAATGATAAGTTAGATTTAGAAATGAAATAAATGCCGATATGTATCCAATTTATGATAATTATGAACAAGATTGATACACACAGTTGTTTTTTAATACAAATATATTTTAATACACAATTTACAATAACGGTTATTACAAATAATTATCTGTGTATAAAAGTTTCACAAACGTACCTACATTATTTAGTTCTCTATCTGATCTGGAATTTCCTTGATATCTTATCAAAGGTTCAGGATGAGCAAAATAATTTTGAGTTTATGTACAATTCACCCAACAGGGAGCTAGCTAGTTCTGTGTTTTTTGTTCTTTAGGTTATTTAATGTTTTCGTAGAAATACTAATGTCCAATGTGAATCCGTTGAAGTTAAATGGCTTGTAATAAACGTTCCTGGTCAAATATCTAAAGTTCCCGATTAATAAGCATTATAACAAACACAGTTATAGCTTCCGAGATTTATAGCACACTAACTATAGCAAACCAATAATATATACTGTCTTTTGGCGCGTCACGTTGGTTATACTTATAGGTGTGAGGAGAGTTTCTCGAAATTTCAGCTCACGCAGCAATATAAACAATACACCAATGTTTACGTACACACACATATATTATTGTTTCTTACACTCGAGAATTTTCAACAATTTTAGTGAATAGACGGTATTTCGTAATACAGGTTTAACAGTATAAGTTATTTATATTTATATACATATAAATTTAACTTAAACAAACATTGGTATTAAGAAAGATATATGATAGTAAATACTGTAAAATGGCATGAGCAGATAAAAGCCACTTTATTCTTGCAACTTCCTGGTGAGTTATATTTATCAGCCCTCCTTGTGTTTTCCCAGCTCTCATGAGGCTCTGCTGTAGGACCACATCTGTTGAAGTGCCATTCCAGAACATTTATTCGTTTCTTCTCACAGTGAACAAACTTTGATCGCAATAATCCTCTAAACAAGTACACATTTCTTCACAATCCTGAAAATACAAATGACAACATTTTGTGTAACTGTTATGAGCAGCAGCAGCAAAACTTGGTAGTGTTTCTTCAATGGCTTTTAAGTGCAACGCCCCAGTTTCCAGTATGCTCTGTGTAAATAAAAACTGAACAGTGGAAACAAACTTGCTAAACACTAGCCACTGTTTTCCAGTTTTTGAGTTGAGGTGGTATGGTTCAGATAACTAATCTTCTCCTGTAAATTCAACAAACTTTCAGCTTCAAGAGTTACAGTTTGAGATATGATATCATTGTAAAGATTCTGGAGTTGTGACCAAATATCATCATGTGAATAATCAGCAACACCAACAGTTGTGATTTCTTGGGATTCTCATCATCATCACTGGTAATGATTTCAGAGTTGTCTTCTTTTTTCCTCACATATCAGATCTTGAATGAGTTTTGAGCCATTTCTTATGAAATACCATTTAATTCACATAGATCACCCTGCTCGTCTTGACCCAGGTCATGAGGTGCTAACAAAGTCAGGTGTAGTGCTGCACCAGTCAACAACAGGCACGCCCTAAGTGATTTTTTTTGTGTATGTCTTTCCATCCATCATCTTTTGGATAGTGTTTCTTGCATAGACTGTGACCCACAAGTCTTCAAGTCCACTTTCTACCATCAGTTCACATCCTGCACCAAGAAACAACATCAACAGATGAAAGTCACCAAGACGAATAAAAACGTGTTTGAATTCCTCTTTCTTGTCTTGCATTATTTTATAGCATTTGAAATACGAGGGCTGATCAAATCTTAGAGTTCCACTATACAAACCCGCTTTCTTGGCTTGAGACGAAACATAGAGCATGGTAATGTAAACGACTTATTCTGTTTGAGAATTTAGTGTCACCATTGAGGTGTAGAGAGCAGTTATACAGTGCACTTGGGTTGAATTTTAATGTGACATTGAGAACGTGAACCCTTGCCAATTGGGCGAATTAAGAATATTCGAATACAATCATAAGGTATGAATTAACTTATACTGGTCAATTGAAAGCTACGTTTTTCAAGACATTTAAACTTTACTTCTGACATCAAGGATATAACTGTTGCCTTGTTAGACTTAATGATTTGGTCAAATACTGTCAGCCTTGGCAATTTCTTCAGTTGTTAGATTTACCTATTGCATTGAATTTTCTTTGCTTTGGGGTGCACCTGGAGTTTGACATGTGATGATACCTATAACACGAGTAGTTTGTAATGATGTCTTCATTACAGTCAATATTATCAGCCATCCATTGACAAAATCTACTATCAGTACCCTTTTGAAAAATGTCAGCGTGCTGACTATTCCTGAACCTTGAAACGCCATTACCTGATGATAGTTTGCTGAAAACCCAAGTGATGAGAGCACATCAAGGAGCACATGTGGTCTTGTTGTTTGATGAATGAAAAGACCCACTGAAAGCTAAAGTGGTGAAATTTAATATTGTTTCCAGCAGTTTGTATTACTACATGACTCAGTGCTACATTGGTCAGTTTCTTTTATAGACAGCATATTCACTGCTAAGAAATGAAAACATAGATTCAGTTGGTGGAGCATCAGTTTGTAGCTTTTCAAGATCAATGTCATTTAGGTCAGGATAAGTATCTTTGGGATTCTCCAGGATTTTCAATTCATCCTTCAAAGCAGTACCAGCTTCTCTGGCAAGAGTGATGTTTCTATAAGTGTTGAAATCACTGGTTGAACTTAAGTATTAATCCTGTAACATTGATGAGGTTCTGTCTGTGAATGTTAATAGGTTATTGTGAGTACCTTCTGTTTCAGTTGTGAAGCAGGATATTGTGAGTACCTTCTGTTCTAGTTGTAAAGTAAGATATTGTATCTTCTGTTCCAGTTGTTAAGTAAGATATTGTGAGTACCTTCTGTTCCAGTGATTATGATTATATAGCTAAGATGATACAATGAATGCCATTTTAAATGCTTTACGTTGTATGTAGAAACATCCTCTGGTAGATAAAATGCTAATTGTTCTCTCAATTTGAGTATTGTGAATTGGTGAAGGGATTGTGCTGTTAGCCATGTACATTCAAAGAGTTGAGATCGTGCTGATTTTGGGGCATGCTGTCACTACTATTAAGTAAAATTCTACGATTAGATATGAAAGCCTGCTTACATTTTCTATGATATTTAGCCTCAACAGCACATAGGTCAGATGCAAAAAATATTCTTGTTTCTAAATTGATAGACAATGTATCTTGTCTTTCTTCAGATGTTTTCATAAGTTTGGTTTGTAGAATACACTTCTTTTCTTTATTGGCCATTTCTACACTGTTAATGTAAGAATGCTAGTCTGGATGATGAACTACTTCATGATATATTTCCGTGTGCAGATTAAACACTGAGTTGGATGCCAAAGAATTTCCTTTTAGATCTTAGAGATTGTGCAGATGTAGTCTCTACATCTTTTTCATTAGTGTCAACTTTCTGTGCTTTGGCAACGTTTTGGATGTTGTGTAATGTTTGTAGCAGCCATCATAAACACAGGCGTTACCAGAACATAAGCTATCACTTTGTCTCCGTCATTACCATATTGCTGAAATAACACCTTTTACACCAAATTTTTACCATAGCCAGATAAGTATTTACGCACTTTCCCTCTAGTCAGGTGATTTAATATAACCAGATATAGCATTCTTGTTTTCCTCTTATCAATCTTAGGTTTGCGGTCAAGACAGTGCATAAGAGGCTTACCAATGTACTTTTTGAACTGTAACTCATACGACAATAGCCCATTTTGCCAGACTATATGGTATAGATTTCTTGAGATGGATCTGAGCTGCTTCCATGCTGTTGGCATTACCACAGCCAGACTCAATCTCCACACTGGTACATTCACTCTTTTACCATTTTGGCATGGTATTCCTGATGCTTAGAAGCATTTTCTAGCAGTTTACAAGCTAATTTGTATGCATCAACTAATGTAGACCTTAACATCTCCATGTATTCCTTTGCCCATGGTGAGTTCAAGAAACGTTTCTACATAATTTATAAATATGCACATCGAGTTATATAATTTGGAAACTGCACTCTTCGACGTAATTCATCTGTTATTCTCAGGATGAAAACTCATAAAAATGGTAAAGTGTATTTCTTAATTTTAAGAACATCCGAACTATTTAATTTTAGTTCGATTAAAACGATAAGCATTTGTACGGCAAACTTACAAATGAATATAAATTAGGCTTTAAAACGTCATTACCTTAACTTTATTACCCATGCTGCTAAAACAGTTTTTAACGTTATGAGTGTTGTAGTTTTTAAATTAAGTTTCTGTACCCAGTGAAGTTTATCGATCTTTTTTTCCTTTTTCATTCCCCAACAATTTATAGAGATACAGAAAGCCTATCCTACACAGCTAATAAATCAGTTACATTGTTAATGCATTGGTGTGGTCAGTACTTTCATATATTATTTTTCCACTGACATTGTTGGAATTAGGTTAAAAACCACAATAATAGGAGCTTCGAAAATTTTGTAACGGAATTTAGGTATTACTAAGATGCAAAGAAAACACAGATTTGACATCGAAAACCAGTTTTTGTTCACAAACGAATATCACGAGTGGTGAAACAAGGAAGCAAGTTCAATGTGAATAAAAAAGATACAATCGTTAGATACTTACCAGACTAGTGTTAGCAACACCAAAAAACTCTCTGCCAATCAGATTCAGTTGCAGAGCTAATCGGACCTTTAAGTCACAACTGATCTGAAAATCGCCATCACCTCCATCACAACCAGATTAACTCAGTTTACAAAGGGTCTATCTTCCCGTGTGGACGGCGAGTCGACCAATGCTCAGCAAGAAGACAGAAAATGTCGAAATCAATAGTAACTAGAGAGATGTAACATACCTAAGATAACGATCACAAAAGACTAACGGAGGATCCTTGAAAATCCAATACTGAACAAGAAATAATTAATCTGATGAAAAATAATTATAGTACTGTTTAGACTGTTCTGCAAATATACATAGAGAAAGAAAAATAAGATTATTTGCTTAAATATGGCCCTGGAATATAGGTTAGTAATTTAATCCAAGGAGTTATTTTTGGCTATTAAGCATAAAATTACATAATGGGCTATTTTCACTTTATCCACCGGATAATCTAACCCTAAATGTCAGCGTAGTAAGTCCTTAACTTACCGCTGATCCACCGGAAGACAAGCAATTTTTTGGAAGAGAAAGTTCGGGTTGGTTGGTTGTTTTTGTTAAGCATAAAGCTAGAAAATGGTCTATCTGTGCTCTGCCAACCGCGAGTATTGAAACCCAACGAAACCCGATTTTTTAGCATTATAAGCCCTCAGACTTACCGTTGAGCCACCGAGAGGCAGAGTGTTTAGTATCATTGTACTTGACTTTGCTGCTTTGTAAACTGTTTAACAATAATATAGAGAACTATATTCAAATATTGAACGGAAACGGGTAAAACGTGCTATTATTTAATATACACTCTCTTAATATACAAGCTGTTACTCACTTGTTTATTTCCAGAATCATTCGAAATATAACTTATACTGGATGCTGTGGAGATCTGAGCATTTTGTGGGATTTCATTGGGTATCTTGATTTTTCGCGATTCTTAGAGAAACATATTTTATGGAAAAGACACCACTCTAAATACTATCACTCAGTTGAACTCCAAATGGAATTTAAGACGCAACGCGATCCGACGAATTCAAAAGTAATGATGCTAAAGTAATTCTACAAATGTGTGATTGTTCTTACTACCACTTAGCCTCGGCAGAAAACCCCCATGACTTCGTCTCTTATTATATCAAATAGTGTATTGGCACAAACCCTCATGACTTCGTCTCTTATTATATCAAATAGTGTATTGGCACAAACCCTCATGACTTCGTCTCTTGTTATATCAAATAGTGTATTGGCACAAATCCTCATGACTTCGTCTCTTGTTATATCAAATAGTGTATTGGCACAAACCCTCATGACATCGTCTCTTATTATATCAAATAGTGTATTGGCACAAGCCCTCATGACTTCGTCTCTTGTTATAACAACTAGTGTATTGGCACAAATCCTCATGACTTCGTCTCTTGTTATAACAAATAGTACAGACGGATTTAGGGTTTCTGTTTTTTACCCACCATGATCTTACCTCTGAATTACAACACCACACTATTTCTTTTTAGGTAAGATCCTTGTCGGAAAATATTTTTATTTTCCTTTTTCTGAACCGATCCATCCAGAAAACAAGAGCTCAAAAGGAGAGACTCTATTAATCAGATTTTTTATACGACACTAAACAATCTTTTCTTTTAAGCCTTTATCGTTTATAAGGAAGGGAAAATCAAAGAGAGCATTAGTATAATTTCTTGAGAAAGAAGAATTCTAACCTAAACTCACAATAGATCAGTTCCCAAGCTACTCAAAGACGACGCTAATATTGAACTGTACTGTCGTGATTGCCAACTAACAAGAATAGATACATAATTAAATATTACAATAAGAACAATAAAAAATCAAACACATACATTTAGGTCGAAATAGAATTTCATGATTTTCCAATTTGAAATCGAAAAGCTTTCAAAAACAACAACAATACAAAATGTTGACTTTATGGTCTCAGTTAATAATTTGACCTGGTTTGAATTTCGAGCAAAGTTACACGAGGGCTATCTGCGCTAACCGTCCCTGTGGAAGACTAGATAGAAGGCAGCGATTCATTATCACCCACCGCCAACTCTTGGGCTACTCTTTTACCACTGAATAGTGGGGTTGATCGTTACATTATAACGCCCCCACGGCTGAAAGGGAGAACATGTTTAGTGGGACGGGGATTCGAATCCGCGATCCACAGATTGCGAGTCGATATAACGCCCTCTCGGCTGAAAGGGAGAACATGTTTAGTGGGACGGGGATTCGAATCCGCGACCCACAGATTGCGAGTCGATATAACGCCCCCTCGGCTGAAAGGGAGAACATATTTAGTGGGACGAGGATTCGAACCTGCGACCCACAGATTGGGAGTCGAGTGCCTTAACCATCTGGCCATGACGGGCCTACGGCTAATAAACCACACCGTAGGATTATAGCTATGAAACACAACAGCGGTCAAATTATTAAACAGATTTTAACAAATCGTAAGGTTATTACACCAATATAAAAGAGAGAAAAAATAATTTCATTCTGATAGTGAAAACGACACATAACTTTGGTCAGATGTTAATCTGCTTGACTACTTTGCTTCTTTTGACAAGATATTTAAAATGCATTCTTATAACTACAGGGGCACGCAGTAGAGCGAAATACCTCAGCCACGCGGCGTTGATGATATTCGGCTCCCTAAAAATACGAAAATGTGTCCATATGTCTGTCGTTATCAACGGACAAGGACCATTTTTGACAGGAAAATGATGAACAATATTCTACATGTGTCCACCAAGATTTTCAACAAGTTATACAGTAAAAATAGTGTGAAAAAATCGGTCCCCACGCTACCTGTTTGGGATTTTTGGATCATAGTAAAAGTGTATACCAACTTTCATCCAAATCTATTCAACCGTTTTCAAGAAATCCTGATGACAAATACACACACAGGAGTGAAAACATAACATCCTTCAGCGACGGAAGTAATAAAGAGTTAAATAATAACGGGGGGGGGGTGCATAGAATGGTTATTTCAAATAATCAAGTTTACAAGTTTTATAAATTATAATTTACACATAACATCACACTTTCTATTTGTGTAGAAGATGCAACATTTGATTCTAAGGCTACATGGACCTAGCAGTGTAACTGTGTGGTCTCGTTTGTTTGTTCGTTGAACCGCGAAGTTCTGTGATGGGTTATTTGAGTCGTGCCCATCGTAGGGGTCGAACTCCGAATTTCAGGGTTATAAATCATTATGTTTACAGCTGAGCTTTCGAAAGACTTTATGTGGGCTAAAACACATTCAACACTTGGCTGTTTCATTTGTTGTTGTTGTTGTTCTGACACGCTTTATGTGGGCTAAGACACATTCAACACTTGGCTGTTTCATTTGTTGTTGTTGTTGTTCTGACACGCTTTATGTGGGCTAAGACACATTCAACACTTCGCTGTTGCATTTGTTGTTGTTGTTGTTCTGACACGGACCTGTTGAGATTTTAGCAAATCTTCAACTGGTAGAAGACAACAGATGTCAGGAATTAAGCTACGTTGAAAAATAAATTCATACCTTTCGTCCCATTATCGACGACTTAAAATTATATACAAATATGGTTAATCGCTAATATTATGACCGTTTAAGGAAATATGAAAATAATGATCAACGAAATATAAGGAAAATATAAGTCCTGATTTGAATGTTCTATTGAATTTCACACGTTCTTGTTCGTGTGTTCACCTAAACGACACCTCATGCAGATGAGCTAAACGGCTAGAACAGAGACCCCCCTGCGATTTTGGTATAGCCTTCCCTAATTCTGAATTGTGGACCAAAGAAAAGCAACAAGTCGGCAGCATCCATGGGAATCTGACCGTCGCTCTTATAATGTACCCGCGACCCAATGTGCGAAACGCGCCTTTGCGGGAACAGGACATATATATCGGAACCACAATATCCACTAGGTCACGCCCGAGCCAAGGAACAAAGGAAGCCTTACAGTTTAGTAAAATGTTTTTCTACTATTAAGAATCACAAAACGCTTACTCCAAAGGGTTGATTATTTTTACGATTGTTAAGTGTATGATTTGTTTGTTCGTTTCTTGTAACGCAAAGCATCGCAATCTCTGCTCTGGCCACCGCGGGGTATCGAACCCCAGATTTTAGCATTGTAAGTCATCAAAATTATCGCTGATCCATCAGAGGCCATCTGTGTATGCAAAAAAAATACTATCGAAAATTATCTTATACGCTTAAACAGCAAGAAAATAATTAGTTTGTGCTGAATTTACTTTAAAATATTGTTTGTTTGTTTGCAATTAAGCACAAAGCTACACAATGGGATACCTGTGCTCTGCCCACCACAGGTATCGAAGCCCGAATTTTAGCGTTTCAATTCTCCTTCTTCCCTCCCCCACCATCTTTCAAAATTTCTATCGTTAATCAAATAATAGGAAAATAAAGTTGTTATGATCAATAATTTAGTGAACCGCGGGGGGGTATTGATAGAAGAAACAAAAATTTGAATTGGTAACCATACAATATTTTAAGACGCAGTAAACAAAATGAGTTTTGATTTGCTAATAAAATCTAACTGTTGTATTAAACACACGGCATTCACTACAATTTAGCTGCAGGCAGCCCACATCATCATCTGACGCAGACAAAAGAACAAAATAAATTTTCACAAATAGTTTTCAAAGGATCGGTATTTTATGATTCATTTCACTTCAAAAAATGTTTTTAAATAAAATATCTTAGTGTTTCACATAAAAAGGATAAACTGATAACGTTTTTGTTCTTTTCATATGTTATCACGGCTAACTTTACAAATAATATGCGTCATTGTCAGAATATGATAACTTAATTAGCTGTTTTTGAAACATAAAGACAGATTTCGGTATAAAAAATATTACATTTCTAAGAGATGTTAAAAAAAAGAAAAACGATGCTCTCTACTTAGACAAAGAAAGGATGTGAGCAGTTGGAATAACCAATAATATTCAATTTTATAATATCACCATCTGACGTCAAAAAAAGAGCATTTTGAAGAAACAAAAGGCATATGAACAGATGCAACAGAGCAAATGCAATATATATATATAGTCATTGATAACAACCATCTGACAACAACAGCATAAGAGCAGTCCATTGGAAAATTTTAATGTTTAAAGTGTGTGCCATAACGCTAAGTACGTTTAGAACACATAATCAAGTTAATACTCTTAACATTTAGCTAAGCGTAACTGAGAAAAGTGTATTAAGAAACATTAAGCGAACAGATAACTGGTTGTATGGGAAGAGAGAAAAAATTGTAGCATGAAATTAGATTTTTTAAACACAATTTAAATAGTCTCCATTTGTAATCTAGTCAGTAATGAGAAAAGTACAACTTGTCAACTTCATTTTCCTTATAATAAAGAAGAAAAAATGTCTGCTCCGAAGAGATGATTACTTTTACGACCGATTAGATAGAAGAAATACATAAACGAATGTAAAGGTCATTCTAAATAATTGTCTCACACAGTATTATTCAAAATTATTTTTGTTAAATTTACTTTAAAATGTTTATGGTTTAAAGAGTTTTGATCTTGTTATATCAATTTCAGTCTCTAAAAAAATGCCTCTTATTTATGAAAAACCAGTGAATTTATAAAACAATTCAATCGTTTAATTTTTTAATTATATACATTCGCATTATAATTGAGCGCTGGTAAAAAAAAGCAAAAACAACAACAACAACAACAACAAAGGAAACTCCCCAGTTTCCCAGCATTCATGTTTTCTTGTATCTTTATAGAATTACCATATGACTTGATATCAATCCATGTCATACAGGGTAGTCCCCCAGTGGGATAGCAGTAAGTTTACAGACTTTCATCGTTAAAATCCAGGGTTTGATTCCTCGCGGCGGACACAGCAAATATCCCAATGTACATTTGCTCTAAAAAAGCAAACGAACATACAAATATGCAGAGAGATTATAAGGCTATTATTGGTGTTTGAATCGGTTTTTAGGGCTTACCGTACGCTAAAAAGTTTATATAGATGCGATTGGAATCATATCTGTAAATGGCACAAGAGGCGCCACACATGTAAATTAAGCTGGTACATAAGCACAAAATGGAACAGCCAACTGTAATTACGTCGAGTAACCGAACACATGATAAAAGTTTGGAGCAATGGACCATGTTGGTGAAGCTGTAACAGCACTCGGGATATACCACTGTAGGACTAATACAAGAATTGGGTCATTTTAATATCAGCAGATTAGACTTAAAAAGTACTAATAGGCAGGAAATTTAGTAGTTTGTCTAAGGTCACTATATTACTGGACACTGTTGATAGGTCTGGCATGACCTGCTGGCTAGAGCCCTCGACTTGCAATCTTCAGAAGCAGGCTTAAATCTTGTCACCGAACCCTTTCAGCCGTGTGGATGTTGTAATATGACGATCAATCCTACTATTCGTTGGTAAAAGAGTAGCAAAGAGTTGGCGTAGCGGTGAGTGGTGTTCACTAGCTGCCCCCCCCATTAGGGATGGCTATCGTAGATAGCCCTCGAGTAGCTGTTGACTGGGCGCAGGTGAAATGCTGCGCACCATTGAAACAATTGATGCACGATACATCCAGGGTGCAAGCGTTGCTCGGAATGTGGCACGCTAGACCATTTACTCTGGTCAACTGTGAGCGTTACCACCATTTACTTCTACGGGCATATTCAGGAGTTAAAAGTGTTAAACTATGAGTTTCCTGAGACATTTTGTATTATAGTTCAGGCTTATGTTGTAATTGATGTAATGTGGTCATGGTGCAACTTATAGACAAATGAGGCACATATCACTATTTACATACTTTGGAACAAAGAAAACCCAAGGGCCTATAAAAAAACAATCAAAGCAACTTTTGTGTTATTAAAGATCAACCTGTTGCGTGGTTCTATCACTGAAATGTTTTAGCAAGGAACACTTCAGGGCTTGGTGTTATAATATCTTCTTAAAAATTGCGTCCAGAAATCCAATAGTGTAGAAGTCCCCAAGATGTCATATTTATGTAGAATAGTGCTTTTGGTGAGGAATGAGTTTCACCATATGTTTCCTTAATGCTTGATTACCATGCTTCTTTGGTCTCATCCCTGCATGCTAACTTTTGGTCATGGGTTTTTCTGTGACCCAACAACTGTACAACTGTTCTTCAACTGAAGAATGCCACGGATGTTACTTATTGCAATATGTAAAATCAATGTCAGAATGGATGCTGTATTGTTTGTTTGCTGTTAAGCACAAACCTACACAATGGGCTATCTATGATGTGCCCACCATTGGTATCGAAATCCAGACTTACTGCTGAGCCACTGGGGGCTGGATGCAACTATCGAACATCATATTATGGCGACTTTGAAGAACTCATATAGTGGCGCTCCCAATCATTCAGAGAAATAAGTAGAATGTGTTCTCTCCGTGATATCTTATACAAAATATTTCATCCATGAGTTGTACAGTTAACCCTACAAAATGTTCCAAATAGCCATACTGGCCTTATATCAATCCTATAAATCAAAATCATGATAAAATAGCGATTTCAAATTTGAAGAATATATTTTCTTGTCCATCCTGTTAGATCAATGATAACATCCAATGGAATTCATATACCTGTTAGATCAATGATTACATCCAATGGAATTCATATACCTGTTAGATCAATGATAACATCCAATGGAGTTCATATACCTGTTAGATCAATGATAACATCCAATGGAATTCATATATGTTGTTGGTGTGGGTGAAATAATCTAGTGGAAAAAAAAAGTTCGAGAATAATGTATTAATTTACATACTTTTGTTTTTCAAGCCGCTTAACCATTTGTTTTAAAAACAATTGGTATAAGTAAGCATTTTCAAAACATCATGGCTACAAAAAAAAAAGATCACAATGTAAAACGCGTAAACGTAAACACTAAACGCAGTGTACCCAGGAATCGAATCGATCAAGCAGAAAATGAGTGCGAGAGGGTGCGCGTTTTATTCTCAAAATATGAATATTTGGAAGATTATTATCTTTGTGATTCACGATCGATCTCTATTGAATTTAGGAAGAATTTTTTGAAATAGGTTTTTATTAAGCCAAAAATAGTGGTATGCCAAACCTTTTCAGTTCTCGTACTTATTACGACCACGCATTGATCTTTCTCATGCAGCTTCCACGATTTTTTTTAAAATCAAATCTGAAAATATTTCCCAGATAATAAAATAATGCTATAAAGAATATAATTTTGTAAATTTCGAAAAAATAAAATTATTTGCCGCCAGAGCAGTTGTTCGGTGTTTTATAGATAGGTATTGTATTTTTCAAACAGAACGGACTTTACTTGCAAGTGCAAGTTGTTAAGCCGTACTCGAGGTAAAATACGTTAAATATGTCAAGCCGTACTCTAGCTAAAATACATTAAACATGTTAAGCCGTACTCCAGATAAAATACGTTAAATATGTTAAGCCGTACCATAGCTAAAATACGTTAAATATGTTAAGCCGCACTCTAGCTAAAATACATTAAACATGTTAAGCCGCACTCTAGCTAAAATACATTAAACATGTTAAGCCGTACTCTAGCTAAAAGTGAAAATCATATTGCAAAGAAGAAAGTTTATTGAAAGCAAAATAATTTATATATTCATGAGCTATTAGTCATATACGAGATTAACGTACCGATTCCTGGAGCACCATACGTTTTCCTAGGAAATCGTGACACCCACTACAAACACATTAAAACTGTCCTGATCGATGTCACAGTTAACATACAGATGACATTTTTTTTTCTTTTTTGAAATAGCAGACGGGTGAAGTTTTTCCAAACCCAAAAACGTTAAGTGAGTCTACAATCTACATGTTTCGTTTGATATAGTTTGGAAATTGAAAGAAACAGGATTAACTGCTCTCGCATATAAAATGTCAATAAACTTAGATTGGAAAATATAAAGGTTTTAATAAACTTATTTCTTTTCTTTTTCTTCTCAACATAGAGAAACATTGTGCAGCAAAAACTAGGCATAAACGTACTTAAATATTTTAGAAACGATTCCAAAAATATCTGAAGTTCATTATTTGCTAAAACTGGTTTGTTATGAATTTTGCGCAAAGCTACACGAGGGCTATCTGCGCTAGCCGTTCCTAATTTAGCAGTAGAAGACTAGAGGGAAGGTAGCTAGTCATCATCACCCACCTTATAAACTTATAGCTCATCCAATGGTGGACTGATTGCTTTATAATGAATCACGATATATATATGTCATCTAGA
>NW_013665870.1:60545-75642 GCF_000517525.1 Limulus polyphemus | reverse complement strand
TCCTAATTTAGCAGTAGAAGACTAGAGGGAAGGTAGCTAGTCATCATCACCCACCGCCAACTCTGGAGCTACTCTTTTATCAACAAATATTGGAATTGACCTTCACATTACAACGTCCCCACGGCTGAAAAGGCGAGCATGTTTGGTGGGAGGGGGATTCGAACCATCGACCTGCAGATTGCGATTCGAGCACCCTAACTACCTGGTCATGCCGGGTTATTTGCTAAGAGACGACTGATATGACATATTTGTAACGTTCAAGGTTTCACGTGCAAACTTTTAGTTCAATCTAACATTTTTCGTTGACCTTAAAATATAAACGTTTTTAATTGAAAGAAACTAGTGATATTGTGTAATTTCAATGAACATTTATGCAGACAAAAAATGCTTTTCCCAAATCGTTTTTTTTCTTTCTGAAATACAGGTATGCTTTTCTAAGTTTAAGACGATTCAGACCTGCGCCGAGCTATGCAAGCCCCCCCCCCCCCGTGGCACAGAAACCGGGTTTCGATACCCGTGGTTGGCAGAGCACAGATAGCCCATTGTGTAGCTTTGTGCATAATTACAAATAAACAAAAGCTATGCAAGGACTATTTACTTAGAGCCGTCCCTAATTTTGAACTTATAAACTAAAAGTAAGACAAATGTTTAAGAGCATCCACATCCCATTCTTGGGATACTCTTGTCTTACCAAATAGTGGAAATTGACTGTCACTCTTATAGCGTAGCCATAGCCCCAAAGTATAGGGCAGAATTTTGCGGGCAACAAGACGTCAACCATGAACACGCTACCCACTAGGCCACGCCTGGCATTTTTTTTTATCAGAAAATACTAATTCGTATTTTATCATTCAAATGTCGTGGTTTCAGAGACAAGCATATTGTGTTAATGAACATTGGTTCAATGTAATTAGAGGACGTCTCAAACTACCGACTTTAGAATCATTCATCAAACTTTTTAAACTTTGAAGCTACAAGTTTCAAATAGGATTATTTTATTTATTTAGTTTTTGCTTGGTTTCCTCAATCAAAATCCTTAATGAGTTGCATGATTTCGACAGTATGACGGTCTACTTTTTGTTGCTGTTGTTGTTTTGCTCATTTTAAATTGATTATGAGTAGCTGATGTGTTAGCAAATAATTAAATATTTCAGTTAATAAAGCCACATAGGTTTCGAGTTTCGCCATTGTTATGCATATACATTTACTGTATAATTGCTTATTAGTTGGATGGTTGGTTGTTGTTGTTTTTTTAGCGCAAACCTACATAATGGACTACCTGCCATGTGTCCAACACGAGAAATCTAACCCCGGATTTTAACGTTGTAAGTACGTAAACTTATAGCTCATCCAATGGTGGACTGATTGCTTTATAGTAAATCACGATATATATATGTCATCTAGATTTCTTGTCGTACAATGTATATAATTGAATTGAATAAACGTGCTTTTTTCTAATTCTACTGTGAGATCAAACAACCTTATAAACGTTAAGGAGATTTCATATTGAATATTACATGACATAACAGTTGATAAGGTATCACTAATTAGATTAATTTCATCACTAATTAGATTAATTTTATCACTAATTAGATTAATTTTGATTCCACATTGGTTATAAATAACAACATAATATTATAAGCGGTTGGAATGCATTAATCATCCATCGGACTGCAGTATGATCCTCAATCTAGTATATTGTAACTAATATTATATTCGCTAATATTATATTTTACTGATCTTAATTAACATATAAGATATTTGCTTTTAAGAGTTTCCAGTCTTTGAAAGCATGCTCCATGAAACCCCCCCCCCCCAAAAAAAAAGAAGAATTACAATATTCTTTTGAAGAAAGGGTCCTTATAATAGTTCATCTATCCTCTAAAAGAAAGAAAAAACTTTCCGAATCATGCATTTAAATTATTTTCTACGTATAACTGAAACTCTTTATGTAAAGCCATGATGTAAAGCCTCAACCAAGTTCGATTCGTTGCAACTATTACTTTTAAAAGAAGAAATATTTTTTTAAAAAGAGGCGACGGTGCTCGTCCCCACCGAAGACAGCCTACCTTAAACGTGAAATTATTACAATGATTGAGTGGGTAGCATAAAAGATCTAGAACCAGATTCATGAAGAGATTTCAGTATAACCCACCCACCTAATACACTGGATCATGTGGAAAGAATCATCCAGCTGAGTATAAAAATCTGAGTACAGGCGTTCTTCACACGTGTGTTATACCGGTGTAGTGAGTATCCAATATCAAGGAAAACTTTTTGTCTATCTGTGGACGCATTTCCTCCTAAACGAGTTGACTGATCCAGGCCAAACTTGGCATCCTAATTTATTACTCCAAAAGCAAACCAAATTGATATTAAACTTTCCCATGTATTGAAAATTCATAATATCTTATAGAACAACCCCTATATTGTTACTGCAGTAGTTATTGTAAATAATTGAGTTTGTACAGAACTCACACCACAACAAAATTATACAAGTCAAAAGTTGTAAATAAAGTTTTCAGAATTTTGACTTCTTTCCCATAACAACCAAAATATACAGTAATAAAATATCCACCTATAATGAGGAGAATAAAGATATTGCTGCTGTTTAAATGTCCTGCTCTTTTCTGATTAACACTATTTAACTTCCGGTTTATACTAGAATTAGAATAATCGTTTAAGTTTCAATTAGAGAAGTATTTCATAATTAAATATTTTAAGATATGTTTTACTTCTTGATGTAGAATATACTTTTTCGTAAGATGAAAATTAAAGATTATTATTAAATTTAATGCATTAAATGTACCAAGTTCAGACAGTAGTAATCTTGACCACATCTCTACTGTAAAATGGGCTAGTTTGAACAAGAAGTGACGCAACTGCTTTGCCATTTCTGCCAAGTTTTTCGACTCGACTGCTACACCTCCTCACTTCCGATCCATTTCCTTGTCTTACAACATTTTTCTTGGAAAATGAACGATACTGAAAATCCTCGCACAGATTTTGCTCATTTTTAGCCAACTTGTGCGTGTTTTCCTCGTTTCCCAGATAACACATTTAAAGTGCATTGCAAGAGCTTCAAAAAGACAGTACATAATGGACTGAGAGTTCACTTTTACTTGTAGACTATCACCGGATCTGTCGGGCTTTAACCATCCAACTTGCACATCCACTTAATTTTAGGCTAATTTTGCTTATTTTGTTGACTAAAAGTATTCCCCCAATACACTACAATATTTTGAAAATTGTTGAATATTTTACTTAAAGATGGTTTACAGATACACATTAAATTGTATAACATTTTTCCTATCAAGACTTTCTTCAAAGCCAGAACAAAATGTTTTACGAAACAGCTGCGACCTATAAAACAGAACAAACGATTTTTCGTATAGTTGCTTATGTTGACACTTTTGTATCCAATACAAAAGCTGCTGAACGAGCTTGTAATTGTTTTTTTTAATAACAACTGGGTTTAATCATTAGAACTGTTCCTTTAGAATGTTAGTTCAGTCGCTACTTTTATAATAAGTATTGTATTATTTTGGTTAAAAGTTTGATTACCGTTCCAAAATGCTCATCCATTACCTTTTGTAAGTATGGGTGTGTTTTTGGCTTTGTGTTTATATCAAAGATGACATGTTGTTTGAGTTCCACATTGTCAGGATGTCCTTTGTTCATGAAAAATTCAGTGTTTCTGTTTGAATTGGTAATTGTGTTGATCTCAAAGACAGTGTTGTTTGAGAAGACCACTAATATGTGTATTTATTGTCACTGGTGGCGTCGGTACGGTTGTTAATTTATATTAACATAATCATAACCTAGAAAGGTTAACGCATTTGTCAAAAAGGTCTTTTAAGTAACTACAGATTTTTCCAAAAACACAATTCGTTATACCGTATAACCAGAAGTTAGCCCCATTTCAAGTGTTCATACGCTTCACAGAAGTGGGTTTTTATGAGTATAAAATCAGTAGTCGGAAGAAGCTAAGTATTGCATGCTAGGTATGTTATTAGATAATTCATCGAGAATCAATTATAATGGGCTAAGGTTGAATTTCCTTGCACTTTACTCTATTTAATCTAAAATGTGCTTTCAATGCTCAAAAGCCTTCAGATTGGTCATTTAGCCCATGTGCACATAAGGTGCCCTTCAGATTGAGAAATCTATTTCAATTCCTGAAATGTATTTTGTTTATATACATACACGTATAACATTAAGTTATTCATAGATATAGATGCAACAAATGTAAAGGTGGTTACAGAACCACCTTACACAGGTTAGTATAAACATGAGATCACATAAATCAATCAATAAAAGAAATCGAGCAAAATCAATGTATTGGCGGGGAAGTCTTAACCAAGTCAGCTTGAGAAAAAAAAAACGAAAGAAGCTAATCAGATCATACCTCAAACAAGTAGTGAACCAACTAACATGCCTTGAGGAAATGTCCGTCATCCGTGAATGACAGTAGCACAAGTTCGCCCTTTAGAGAAGGGAGGTCACTTCATGTCGCCTATAACATATCCCTAAACATGACGTAAAAAAGTTACATATTTTAGAGTAAGGAACATTTTAATCTCTATTTCACAACATATATTAGACATCGAAATAAGCCGATCAAGCTTCATATGTATAAAATGTGTATAAATTATTATTACAAGATAATTAGGAGGTATTATCGAATGGTGGATGAATACATTTTAAGGTATACAAATGGATTCCCTGCAGGATTTTAAAGGCTGCTGTCACCACACATGAATAATACCTCCGATTACTTATATATGATTCACGATAAGATAGTATTTATACATAGAAATAAAAACCCGTTTAAATGTTTGTTTGTTTTTAACCTGATAGTTTTAATCCGTTTAAATGTTTGTTTGTTTTTAACCTGATAGTTTTAACCCGTTTAAATGTTTGTTTGTTTATTTAACCTGATAGTTTTAACCCGCTTAAATGTTTGTTTGTTTATTTAACCTGATAGTTTTAACCCGTTTATATGTTTGTTTGTTTATTTAACCTGATAGTTTTAACTCATTTATATGTTTGTTTGTCTTTAATCTGATAGTTCTAATTCCCTATATCTCTTTTAGTTTTGGGAAATATAAACTTAATAGCATAGACAGCGTAATTTTCGTAATTTTTTTGTTCCCTTATCAAGATATGCGCGTGGCCCAAAATCATTTCATGCCTACTTCTCTTGTTTGTCGTTCTTTTTTGAGAAGACATGAATGAACAACACTTCAGAGAGATTCTAGAGTCCTTCAAGTTGACAGAAATCCTCTTGAACGTAAGTGTTTCTGTGACTTAGCGACAGCTGGTGGCACATAACTTGAAACAAGTAAAATACAATGAGCTTGGTAATGACTCCATTCAACGGCACTTTCAGAACCAAGATCAACACAAAATTTCAAATCAACGAAAGACGGCGAACTTTGATAACTATCGAAACGAGTGTTCCCGCGCGACAATTCATTTAAACATTGTATTTAATAAGCTGGAAACAGCAAAACTAACTTTCCTTACGTATTACATCAAGCAAATAGAAAAAATATGAAACGCTAGTTTCAAAGCTACACAAGCGATATCTGCTCAAAGCCATCCCTAGTTTTGAACTGATAAGACTACAGGAAAGACAGTACCTACCGGCAACTCTTGAACTGCTCTTAACTGACTGAATATTAATATTTGACTGCCACACTTATAACTCCAAAGCGCAGAAAGCGTTTATCGGCAATGGATCGCAAACCATAAATCTTTGGATTCACAATCTGAGCAGCTATTTACTAGAAGAATCATAATAGCCAGTTTAAGTAAGATTCACAAACCGAGTGGTTTTGGAGGGTAGCTTGAGATTACTCTTCCAAACTGAAAGATGTCACTATTTAACCAGAAGAAAAACATTCAAGTTCAAGTTAT
Organism: Limulus polyphemus; assembly: GCF_000517525.1. Classification (NCBI taxonomy): domain Eukaryota; kingdom Metazoa; phylum Arthropoda; class Merostomata; order Xiphosura; family Limulidae; genus Limulus; species Limulus polyphemus. The sequence goes on along the minus strand of NW_013665870.1, from coordinate 69,720 downwards.
ATTTGGCTGGGTGTGACTTAGTAGTTAGTATGCAGGACTGTGAATCCAAGTGTTGATATTTCGTTTCCCATTTACGTTAAAACGCATTCCGAACTTTAGAGATGTGGGTCGAGTATAAGAGTAACGGTCAAATCCCACTTATATGATCAGACTAGAATAGCCCAACTGTTGGCGGTTGATACTGTTGACTAGCGAGCTGCCTTCACTTTAATCCGTCAGTTCAAAATTATTAAGGACGGATATGTGTAGTTACCTTTTTCTACAGTTTTGTGCGAAAATTCTACAAATAAAATACAACTGTGTTTTGGACAAATATACAAATCTAATTAAAGAACGACTTGTTTTATTAATAATATAATCTCTTTCCAACAGACTGTATTATTGATAATACAATCTCTTTCCAACAGACTGTATTATTAATAAAACAATCTCTTTCCAACAGACTGTATTATTAATAAAACAATCTCTTTCCAACAGACTGTATTATTAATAATACAATCTCTTTCCAACAGATTGTATTATTAATAATACAATATCTTTCCAACAGATTGTATTATTAATCAAACAAATCGTTCTTTAATTTGATTTTTTCTTTTCTATTTTTAGTCAATTCAGATTGCATTAAGCTATTTCTATATGATTTCAAATCGACAATAGGAAGATATCATGATTCTATATAAAGCACAAGTTAGATTTGGACCTGAAATCAAGTCATATATCTCTTTTGAATCTCAACGCAGTTAAATCTGTTGTCGTGCCCAAAGGGCATTTTTCAACTTAGATCTGGTCATCAAAGCTATGGTTTAAGTGTTGCTCTCATTTTCAACCATCTTAAATCGATGTAGCGGGTGTTTGTAAGATTGAAGACAAATGTTGGAATATCAACATCACATGACGAAATAAGTGATATGAATTTAAATTTATGGAAATTCTGACATTATTTTTTTAAACACGAATTTGCTTCTTAAAAAAATAAGAAGACGAAAGTCTTCTTTATAATATTTAATTTCATAGGATAATGTAGTTAGGCACACAATGTTTTTGTCACTTTAGTTATATGTATCCAGTTGTTATCACACTTTAGTTACAGCAGGAAAGAATAAACTAAGACATCCCGTTTTTCATCGAGATGACAGTTATGAAAAGTTCTTATTTCCCGTGTCATCTTGCAAGAGGTGTTCCTGTCATCGGAAGGCAAAGCTTCATTAGACACGTGTCAAGACACTATAGATAAATATACTCGACTTTGGATTCATCCAAGAAAAAAAATCGTATTGTAATAGCTTGAATTATATATTTTTATTATTATTTAGATAAACATCGCTTTGAGATCTGCAATGATAATATACAGGTTGGATAACTTACTAATTTTTATTTGTTCAGTAGTTTGCTTTATAGCCTAAAATGGGAAATGAATAATATCTTAGCATTTTCGTTTAAGTTGTTTTTTCATTTATTTGATCGCTTTATTTTTTAATCCCAAAAAATGTTTAAAGATTTAGGGTTGAACCGGTTTTTTTTCTCAAAAATGAGGAAAAATGTATTTTTATTATCCTAATAAATGCAAGTTCTTTTTTATATAATTTTATTTTACAATGCGTTTTAGTTAGTTAATTAGAGTTAGTTTTATGTATATAGATGTATTTAAAAAGCTGGAAAACGAAAACAGAGACTAACGATTAAAAAAACGAAGAAAAAAAACGCACCCCGGGCGTAGTAATAGCTCTGAAATGAGATATTAATGATATAATTTGAAAATATAAATAAGAAACTGTCAAAACTGATATAAAAGATGCAAACTTGGCTCATTAAATTATGGCCGTTCCTTAAACAAATAGACCATGTTAAATATTCTTGAAATCCGGGAAGATGAAGAGTTAGTTTTCAAGATCAACACGAGAAAGCCTTCGGGCAGTTTACTGTCATTATATATATATATATATATATATATATAGTAATTTACATATCAATATATTCAACTTGTTGAACTCAACTGAATGTCTGCAATTTCCTTCCTGAAATAATATGAGAAATTTGGGGGGAATGAAAAGAGATTTCGTTCTCTCCAGCGAAATTCGATTAGACGAAATATCAAGAAACCGTAATTAATCAGCCTTATTGCTATAGAAACAAACGATCAGACAACATGGGAAAATAGAAATAGGACACTTACTTCTTAGAAAGTGCTAGATAAAACATGTCTCAAATAAGCCAAATTTTAACTTTTAAAATTAATTGAAACACTAAAACTGGACTCTCTACATACTCAATTCTTTCTCACTGAAGTGAGCTGTAACAGATTTATTAAAAGCTGAATAGTCAGATCTGTCCTCCTTTAGTAATCCCGAAACGTCACGAATGTGGTAATTTCGAATTTCAGTCAGGAAATTCAAGGCAAATACAGCTTCTCACTCACCCTGAACACCTACTTCTGGGCTTTACAAGGTTATACCATACGCGTCAGTAAACGCTTGTCATAGGTTTGGTTTGGTTTTCGCGCAAAGTTACACGAAGGTTATCTGCGCTAGCCGTCCCTAATTTAGCAGTGCAAGACTAGAGGGAAGGCAGCTAGTCATCACAACCTACCGCCAACTCTTGGGCTACTCTTTTACCAACGAATAGTGGGATTGGCCGTCACACTATAATGCCCCCACGGCTGAAAGCTAATAATATATATTGATAATAAGTTCGAATTGTAATGCTATGCATGTAATTGATAATCGTTGGAGCTTATTACGTGGTATAAATATCATAGATAGATAAAAATGGTATTTTAGCAAATCGTTGTACAATAGATCTATAATAACAACTTTTACTTGGAACAAACACGCCAACGTTCATTCTCAAAACAATTTGTCTGTTGATAGAAAAGGAACTTTACCCAGGAGAGAAAACGTAGTTGAATCAATACATGTGTGCCTTGAATGACTGTTGCTCGGTGCCATCATAACTTGTCGTTCAAGTTCCATCTGCGGAGAATATCACTTTACAAAAAGTTTTATGTCTACAAGCTGAAGCGGACAGATAAAAAAAACTGTGTCCAGAAAGAATTGGTATATGGACACACGTGGGAGTAACAACTCCCCCCGTTACAGTTTCAATTGTGTTTGTTCTGGTGTCCCTCCGAAAGGAATGGGCTTGTTTTACGGCCACGTCATCCTAGATCTCCGCCAAGTAATTCAACAGAAGAGCAGTAAAACTTTGTAATTTTACAGAAAATCAATGTTTGAACTGAATACAAACAATGTTAGTTGACGTTACAGCATGCTTTGTGAAGGATGTGACCACGTGCAACACACTTCTGCAGCAGTCGTGTCTGCTATAAGCTAAGTGTCTTTTTAACTCCCGTAAGCTTTCTGTCTGCTATTATTCTTCTCTGGTAGCTCACTCTGTAATAAAACAATATTTCATGTTTTTATTTTTTGATAAGAGCGCCACAAATCTGTTTTTGTTACAAGGAAGCTGCTGAATTCATTTCTGTAACATGCCATAAATACAACAATTGAAACATGTGCTCTTTTCAAGCTATGCTCATATAGGCTTGAGAAACATTTTTCTTTCTGTTCTGTTTCGTTACTTGTGAATGCAGGCACAACGATTTTAAAAACACACAAAAAGATATTGATTGAAAAACTGTCAATAGGGAAAGACAGTTGGTTACAAGATTAAGGATAAGAGCATTTGTATAAACATTGCAATAGCATTGACAGTCTGTAAACTATTTAGATATTTAAGGTGCGTAACAAAAATCACACATCAAGTACATGACCCGTAAAAAACAACAACAAAAAACATTGTTATTTAAACTGAGAAATTTCACATTCAATGAACAAAACCAATTCACACAAAAAAAAAGGAATATTATATCGTTGGATTTCGCTTAAAACCTACATGAGGTCTATCTGCACTAGTCGTTAGTAGTTTTGAAGTGATTGACAAAGGCAAGGTACCTGGTTAAATCCACCTTCCGCTTAGTCTTAGGCTATTTTTGTTTGACCAAATAGTTGGATTTCATTGTTACTCTTATAACTTATCCACAGCCCTAAAGTGTGAGCAGCGCGTTTCTATTTTATTTATTTACTTTTTTGCGAGAACAGAACTCTAGTTGCACAGGTTCTTTAGAAAAATTACAGCAAATTATATATTTATTTTCAACTGAATGATACTTCGTGATACACCAGAGGCAAACGGCCAGGTCAAAGATCCATAGGGTCCTGGTACTGGTAGGTAGCCAGTGAGCAACTTCCGCCGCCATAAGGGTTTTGTCCGGCCTTTAATAACGGGACTGATCTAACTCTTATTATGCATTCGCAGCTGAAATTTCGAGGCGTGTTGAGCGACATCACAGCAACTTAGACCTTCTGATCAGTAGCCCAGCAAGCTAACCTCTCAAACCCGTTCGGCTCTTCAAAGATACTAAATTAATACAAGAACTGTGGATAACGAAGACCATAAAAACTACTCGTTATTTTTAGGACGAGTGAACGTCCGAATATCAAGAACGTCTCAGTGTTCTTTTATGCCTTCAAATTGCCTGGCATGGTCCAATGGTTAGGGCGCTAGACTCGCCATTTGAGGGTCGCAGGTTCAAATCCCCGTCACTCTAACATGCTCGCCCTTTCAGCCGTGGGGACGTTATAATATTACGATCAATCTCACTACTTGTTGGAAAAGAGTAGCCCAAGAGTTATTGTTGGGTGGTGATGATTAGCTGTCTTCCCTCTAGTCTTACACTACTAAGCTAAGGAAGGCTAGCGCAGACAGCCCTCATGCGGCTTTGCACGAAATTCAAAACAAACCAAAGTCTTAAATTTACTAAAAACAGCATGAGTGATGCAGATGATCTAAAAATATTTTAATTTATTTTGCAGTCGACTTACCTAATAACATATATAAACAAAAAAAATGTCAATAGTTTTAATTCGTGATTGTTAATCGTGTATTTCTACTTTGAACCTATGATAATGACAAAATATTTTCTCCCGTTTCATAAATAAATAAAGTCCAGGTAATGTTTGTTTGTTTTGAATTTCGCGCAAAGCTACACGAGGGGCTATCTGCGCTAGCCGTCCCTAATTTAACAGTGTAAGACAAGAAGGAAGGCAGCTAGTCATCGCCACCCACCCCCAACTCTTGGGCTACTCTTTTATCAACGAATAGTGGGATTGACCGTCACATTATAACGTCCCCACGGCTGAAAGGGGCGAGCATGTTTGGTGTGACGGGGATTCGAACCCGCGACCCTCAGATTGCGAATTGAGCGCCCTGTCTACCTGGCCATGCCGGGCCTAAAGTCCAGGTAAAATATTAAACATGATCTCAGTATAAACAAGTAGATTATCTGTACAGTGAAAAAAACAACAACCAAAAACCACGTAACCACTCCTAATCTTATATACCTGTTACAAGCTTGGATCAGGAGAGAAATGTTGCCTTGTTGAAGAACATATTTGATGGTTTAATGGAGAAAGGAACGTTTCGTACCAACTCGGCTGCTATTCATCCAGCTATATACACCGAAAAGTTAGGCTAGCATATTGTGGCAGCAGCACAGGGCGTGGCACACCATACCTGACTTTCGAAGCTGTTACTAGATGTAAAATATTGTGAGGTTCAAAGTGAATGAAGGCGGCTATTGGACTGTGGCACGCTATAAATATTTCCCGCCCCTCCATAACAGGTTCGGTGAACGCTTGTTTCGATCGAACATAGTGTATATCAAGGCATTAAACATTAGCTACACGCGATAGTATTACCTAACACTGGGATTTCTTATTGTTTCCACGTCGAATTTAATTAACGTATTCGTTTACGTCAGCATTTTATTACTTGAAAATAAACTTTTCGGTTTAATGGAAGAACTTTAATTAACCAACTTATTATATGGGCTGCGTTTCAACTGCAGTAAATTTCTTTGCCGTTGCAATTGTTCATAAGAAGTCTTTCGGATCTTAATTGTCTGCCTGATAACATACAAATGACGATTATAATTTTGCAGAAACGTGCCAAATCAATTTCATAAGGTACTTCCGCGATTCATTCATGTCATGTTGCAATATATTCTGCAGTATGTGAGGAAATAAACATCACAAATCAATAATGAAAAGAGATTAGAAGGAGACATTAGCTAAACTATCGAGCTTGTATCTGAAGATTAACTGGTGATGTAATGTATTCTCTTTGAGATAGAAAGAGGTAAAGCTGGATTTAAAGCCTAAAGATGCTCTAGGTATGAGGAAAGGTATGGCTACTGAAATTTTCAATAAAATCAACATGACAGAATGTTTCGAATTTACAAAACAGATAATCAGCGACAAATAAAGGAATATTAAATAGGAATCCCTAAACAAGTCGGTTTATGTTTGTTTGTTTCTAATTAAGCACATAGCTACACAATGGGTTATCTGTGCTCTGCCCACTACTGGTATCGAAACCCGGATTCTAGTGTTGGAAGTTCGCAGACATACCGCTGTGCCACTAAGGGGTGAATGAATAGTTAAACTTTCTAAAAGTTTGAAAATTACTTTTCAGTTTGCAGTTTTCATTAAAAATATACGTTCTTTTTTCAGTTTCCAGTTTTCATTCAAAAATATACGTTCTTTTCTTCAATTTCCAGTTTTCATTAAAAATATACGTTCTTTTTTTCAGTTTCCAGTTTTCATTAAAAATATACATTCTTTTTCTTCAATTTCCAGTTTTATTTAAAAATATACGTTCTTTTTTCAGTTTCCAGTTTTCATTAAAAATATAATATGTTTTTTTTTTCAGTTTCCAGTTTTCATTAAAAATATAATATGTTTTTTCAGTTTACAGTTTTTAAGCAGCTGGCAATTTAACTACTCTTTTATAACTAGCCACGTCCGGAGTCGGGCTCTTTCGACTGGTTATCTTCCCTCTGGTCAGCCCTTAAAAAGTAGGACCGGGTTATAACTGACCATAGTGTTTTCCCGATCTGTCTGCGTAGCCAGCTCATTGTGTGTATAAAATGGCGTTCAAGAGAACATGCCTTGTAAGTGTGAAGGTTTACCAAATTAGTAATGCTTGAAAAACTTAAAAACGTATTTCTTTTTATATTTAATATTTTAATATCAGCATTCGTTGCCTCACTCTATTGTATATTTATTTCATAATAAATTGTTATTAATTTAAGAAAACAACTGCTCTTAGAGGGCAAATAATGATAATTCTCTTGTTAACTAAATTGTAAACTTGTTTCTTCATCTATATTTCTTAGTGTAGTGGTGAAGGCTAGTCGCGTATCGACCGCTAGAGTTCTAAAACAAATTCACAGAAAAGAAAAATTGGTTTTCTTAAGTCTTTGAACTAACTTATTTCTTACGAAAAAAGAACCCTCAGGGTTGATCTTTTTAACAGATATTCCAATAACAGATTTGTTAATTTCAACATCTGAAACGAACATTTTCAAAACTAAGAGTATTTCTCTGTCAACAACAACAACAAAAAAAGTTTAAAAGTGTTCATTTTTCTGTTACAACTAAGAAAATCTATTCAAAGCTTATCAATTTAACTCGTAGCGAATAAAACCTTTCGGTCGAAGTGCGAAAAAAAATGGGAAAACTTTTAATAGCAAAAAGAAACTTTCATTACTGAAAACTTTCTTATATTTTTATTTTTAAGTAAATTATTTGACTAGCACTTAAGGAATTTATTGATTAAATAAAGTTGCTATATAAATCTTTTCCTGCCAGGTCACTTTGTGTTATTATTATTTTATTCTGTTTATCGTTAGACGATCTTGTTGTGATTTATTTACCTTTATAAACGAAAAATGAAGATTTAAATATAATCCCAAAAGTAAAATGTTTTTAAAAGTGTTTATAAAATCAATGAAATTAACATTACTTTCTCTCCCTCTCACATTTTTTTAAAATGCCCCCTAGTGGCTCAGCGGCAAGTCTGAAGGCTTATAACGCAAAACCCTGGCTTCAATACCCATGGTGGGCCCAGCAAAGATAGGTCATTGTGTAACTTTGTTCTTAACAAGTAACAAACAATATTTTTTTTAGTTACCCCCCCCCCCTCCCAGTGGCACAGCGGTATGTCTGCGAACTTACAACGCTAGAATCCGGGTTTCGATACCCATGGTGGGCAGAGCGCAGATAGCCCATTGTGTAGCTTTGTGCTTAATTACAAACAAATTCTTAGAGTTGAGAAAATTACCGTGTGCTCTACAATTATAGTTTTGATGTTTTTTTTAGTATATTATCAATTGTCCATTTCATCAACTCGTGTTAGCTGGTTTCATTTGAAATGTATTTTGAAACTAGCAACGTCATTCTCCTCCAATCAAATGAGAGCTTTTATTTGGTTAAATAAGTATCAATTTCTCTCATCCTCCTTTTGTACATTTGTTTTAATAGTGCCCAATGTTGCTATGCTTTTACTACTAAGTTATAGTATTTATAAAAACAAGCCGAAACCCAAAATTTTGAAAATAATGCATTTCTTTTTTTCTTAAAACCATGTGCAATTTTTTGTTGGTAAGTCTGGAAGAGTATAACGCTAAAAACCGGGCTTCGATACCCGTAGTGTGCATGACATAGATAGTCCATTGTGTAGCTTTGTGCTTACCAAAAAAAATACTTTTATCTTCAAACAATTTGTATATTTTGTTATTCCCATCACAAATAGAAATAACTGAAAATATTCTATTCCACTTTTTTGTTCTTTTCCTTTTTCAAATAATTCGTAAGTTTTTATTGTTATTTTTTTTTTCACAGCTGTCTTCTCGTGGCCCAGCAGTAAGCTTCAGAGGATTATAACGCTACAATTTGGGGTTCGATTTTCCGCGATGGACAGTTGAAATTAATGTAGTTTCTATCACACAACGACGAGTGTTGAATTCGTGAACTACATTTGCGAACTACACTTAACAACACAATACTCGTAATATGAAAGGTAGCCCCCCCCAGTGGCACAGCGGTATGTCTGCAGACTTACAACGATAGAATCCGGGTTTCGATACCCGTGGTGGCCAGAGCACAGATAGCCCATTGTGTAGCTTTGTGCTTAATTAGAATTAAACAAATAATAAACAATATGAAAGGTAACAATATATTTGTTTACTCAACTTAAATGCTTACTTGCCCGGCATGGCCAGGTGGATAAGGCGCTCAACTCACAATCTGAGGGTCGCGGGTTCGAATCCGCATCC
>NW_013665870.1:55444-59670 GCF_000517525.1 Limulus polyphemus | reverse complement strand
ATTTATTATGTTACGTATTAGAATTTCAAATAGCGTAAAACTGAGTTAAACTGTAATTTAGATTTAGAAATTAAATAAATGCCGATATATATATCCAGTTTATGATATTTGCTAACAAGATTGATAAACACAGTTTTATTTTTTAATACAAATATATTTTAATATACAACCAATAATACAATTTACAATAACAGTTATTACAAACAAGATTTATATACAAAAGTTTTACAAACTTACAAGCAATATAAAGTATTATTTCCAGTCTGGAACTTCCTTGATATCTTATCAAGGGTTCAAGATGAGCGAGTTAATTTCGAGTTTATGTAAGTATAATTTACTTCACAGAGAGGTAGCTAGCTAGCTCTGTGGTCTTCGCTGATTTTTTCCACCGTTGAAGTTAGGTAATGTTTTCGTAAAAGTACTAATGTCCAATGTGAATCCACTGAAGTTAAATGGTTTGTAATGTTCTAAATGTATAAATGTTCCTGGTCAAATATCTGAAGTGTCCCGGTTAATAAGCATTATAACAATCACAGCTTCCGAAGTTTATAGCACACCGACTATAGCAAAACAATAATATATACTGTTTTCAGGCGCGTCGTGGTGGTTATATTTATAGGCGCGTGGATAGTTTCTCGAAACTTCAGGTTACGCAACAATACAAACGCTACACTAGCGTTTACGTACACACGTATACTGTTGCTTCTTACACTCGAGAATCTTTTACAGCTTCAGACGGGAGTTTCACAATACAGAGTTAACAGTATAAGTTATGTACATTGCTAAATATATATTTAATTTAAACAAATATCCATATTACAATAAATATGTAATAGTATATGCGTCACACAGTATATATGTATGTAAAGCAATATACAATATAATACAAGTGTAGAAAAATTACTAACTCACTAGCTGGAGACGGTTATCTTAGGACATAGAAAGCTGCTTCCCTTATATGTAATTGTAAAAAACGTAAAAACGCCCATAAAAACTGCAAAACACAAAATGTGAAACCGCAAATTTGCAAGTATCCAACTAGCCTCGATACCAAATTTAGTGAAAATTCATCCACACTCTCCGAAGTAGTTACATGGACATACAACACACAGCAGACAGTACTATTATATTTATATAGATTATAAGCTTTATAAAGTCGTGGATGAATATTTCGATTAATAAATGAAAGTTCATAGAACACTAGTAATAATTTAAATAACTCTTTATTCGTATAATGTCTGAAATAAAAAATATCAAGAGATTTTGACTAATTTGTATTTCTCTAAAGGGAAATAAAAATATTAAAAGTTTGATTTATAAGTTTTTTTTTTCGCTGAATGCTTACATTAAGCCTGTAAAATATGACATACACATATACAATCATAAGTAATTTAATACGAGCTTTTTCTCCCCAAAGACGAGTTATGAGTTACTTATTCAATTTCGTTTTTTTCTTTTTCTACTGAAGTTTACGTTAATCCTGTAAAAATATTATACGAAAAGCTAAGACCGTTAATAATTTTAACCAATGATTTTAATTAGCTTAATACGAGCTGTTTTTTTACGAAAATAATTTATGCTTATTCAAAATAGTGTTGTACAGGGTATCTTTTTTTTAACGCTAAAGATTTATCACGTTTGCTATAACACAATCTAATATAATTTGAACAGAGCTTTACCTGAAATTCTGTTTAAAATATTTTTAACACGCTAAACTGCACAAAGCATAGCACCGGTCTGGATAACTTAGAAATACTGATGTTTTAAATATTTTTAACACACTAAACTGTAAAGAGTGTTGCACCAAAGTCTGACTAATTTTAAAATAGGTCAGTATGATATGGACCGATCCTTACCTGAACTGTTTTTCAAAATAATTTTAACATGTTAAACTGCACTGGATTTTCGCCAAGTTCAAAATAGTGATGTAGCCTCTGAATAGTAATCTTACTAAAATCTCTTTTTTTCTAACGCCCCCAGATGGCTCAGCGATAAGTCTCACAGCTTAAATGTTAAAATTCGGGTTTCGATATCCGCTGTGGGAAGAGGACAGATAACACATTATGTAAGTTTGTGCTTAGTAATAAAACAACATCATTTTCCAACAGAAAAGAATAATACTTAAACATCTATTTCATAAAATATGTAATGTTAGGTATATCGTGATGTAAGACAATGAAAGAAAAGAGAAATATGAACAGATTTATTTATAAATTATTTGCTTCAGAATTTCACGAAAGCTTCACAAAGGTTATCTGCGTTATAATTGTCTATAATTTTCAAGTGACAGACTAAAGAATAGGCAGCCAAGCTAACAGCGCCCACTGCCGGGTCTTGAACTACTCTTATCTCTTTTCTATTCGAATAGCCCACTTCGACCGTCATTCTTATAGCACACCAAAGACTTCAGGGTGCGGAGCGTGTTTTTACGCGCAGTCTGGGTAGGCTGACTATATGGCCACACTCGGCGTTTTTTGTTATTACTGAAAAAGACATTTGAGAACAATAACATCTATCTAATATTCAGAAGAAAAACAAATAAAAAATCATTTATTAAATGGGCTATTCATATAGGAGATAAGATTAATTAAGCTGTTCAAATTTCTTGATTGGAGTTGGAACAAAAACTAATATTTCAATAGGAATCCCCACCCCCTCCCTCCCAGTAGCTCAGCGGCAAGTCTGTGGACTTATAATGTCAAAATCGGGTTTCGATACCTGTGGTGGGCCAAACACATATAGCTCATTTGTGCTTAAGAGCAAACAAAATACACCACTTTCTAAAATCCCACTTGAATGTTCATTTGTGGTGTATAGTTTGTTTGTTTTGTTTTGAAGTTAAGTACAAAGCTACACAATGGGCTATCTGTGCTCTGTCTACCGCGGGTATCGAAACCCGGTTTCTAGCGTTGTAAGTCTGCAGACATACCGCTGTGCCACTGGGGGGGTGGGGTGCATAATCAGGCCAAGAAAAAATCATAAATGGTTGTTGTGTTGCACGCAGAATTAAATAATTTTCTACGAAAATCTAGGCTGCCTTTTGCGTATAACTTTCGAAAAAATTCGCCTTTGTTTCTTCTGAAGTCAATAAAACGAGTCAACTGAGTTTTGTTTTAAAAGCTTTATGATTAAATGTCGTACAGGGAGTAATAATAATAATATCAAGTTTAAATATATATATATATATATATTTGTGTATAATGGTTACAAAATAATTGAGACAAGCTGTCTAGCTCAAAAACATAAATTAACCCATTTTTGTTACTCTCTTAGAAAATCTTACATATTATTTTAGTTTTATGTTACTTATGATCTTGTGATGACATTATAAATATGGGGTGTTTAATAATACAGATGCTGGATTCCTCATTATTGGAGCTTTCAATAGTGGAAAATAATATTATTGGGGAAGATATTACTGATCGAGGTTTTATAAATTTTCACTGAATAAGGATAAATATTATTGCAAAAATTCTGAAAACAAATGAATAATCTATTTGTTAATTGTTGTGTTTTACATCCAATTAAAAATCAATCAATACTGAACGATTGATCTAAGTATCGAACAGCGGATTTTATTAAAATTTTTTGTTTTTTTTTCGTATTTATTATTCACTACAGTGAACCCTTTTCTAGGGTCAATATTCGAAACTGGTATATCTTAGTGACAAGAGGTGAATTTAATGATAGATTGGGATTCATATTCCTTTTTATGATTTTATTTCTTTTGCTACTGATAGTGCGATATTTACTAATTTGGATATGACCTTCGGTTTGGTTTGTTTTGAATTTCGCGCAAAGCTACACGAGGGCTATCTGCGTTAGCCGTTCCTAATTTAGCAGTGTAAGACTAGAAGGAAGGCAGATAGTCATCACCACCCACCGCCAACTCTTGGGTTACTCTTTTATCAACGAATAGTGGGATTGACCATCACATTATAACATCCCCACGGCTGAAAGAGCGAACATGGTTGGTGGGAGGGGGATTCGAACCCGCGACCCTCAGATTGCGAGTAGAGCGCCCTAACCACCTGGCCATTTAAGATGACCGTTATATTATTGACAATTTATTCATTCAACACCTTAGGGACTTAAAAAAGATAAACTGTGGTTTCTTCAATTATGAAATACGTTTTCATTCTAAATTAATACTTGGTAGATTGAGAAAACTATATACACAGCGTGGTCACAAGTAAATAGACACCACCTTTTCAGAAAAAAATTAA
>NW_013665870.1:52554-54496 GCF_000517525.1 Limulus polyphemus | reverse complement strand
ACATATATATGTTCTTATTTCAGAAAAATAAATCTCTGCAAGTTAATGAATAACTAAAATAAATATAACTTTAAAAGTATCTAATCAACGCGCACCAAAAGAAATGTTTATTCTTGAAATGTATTAATACAAGCTCAAAACTAATTTCTGAAATATGAATTAATTCATAAAATTAAGTAGGAATATTGATCGTTTTACATAAATATGCGAACACGCAATACTTCATACCCTAAGAGTATTACAATGGCTCAACAAATTTTAATTTAATTTTTAGCTTGTATTTTTGGCATAGATATTAAAGCTATAAGCCGCCGGCCCTAGTTTTGAACTACTGACCGAAGGGAAGGCAGACATTTAGCGGAGCTCTACCATCAATGCTAAGGGATTGACTGTCACTCTTCTAATGCATCCATAGCTTGAAGTGCGGAGAATATTATTTTTGCAATCGCACGGATTTGAACGCGGCTCACGAGCTCCGAAATCCAGAGCCTTAGCACAGGGCCAAAAAACACTATTTGTTTTGTATAAGATTTAAGCCCAAAGCTGCACAAAACTTTGGCCACCGCATGTATCGAAACCCAATTTTTGGCGTTATAAACCTCACACTTACCGCTGAGCCATTGGCGGCCAAGGGAGTAAACCTACAATTTGACATTAATTAAACATTCTGGCGTGTTCGATATTAAGATGTGTTACTCAAATGTTCTTTTACGATTTTACTTTATTAAACATTAAGAAATAAAATAAACCCAATATATTTAGAGTTTCAGAATCGGTACTTATATAGTATACACATTTTAACTGCATTAAATAGCAAATGTTAATAAATTAACCCTACATGAACTTGCATTATTATTGTATTTTTGAACTATTTCAAGAGCTAGTCTGACAGCAAGACCCCAGCGTATATTTGCAGGCTTACGAAGCTAAAAATCGGGTTTCGATACCTATGTTTAGCAGAGCACAGTTAGTCCATTTTATAGCTTTGTGCTTAACGACAACCAAACTGACAGCAGAAAAACATGCGATTATTAATGTGTGCTTAATAATTTACTGAAACTAACCTATAGAAATATATTGTAACCAAAGAATCATCTTTAGATTCATTGAAATTACTTCTTTATGTTATTTTGTCTTTCCGAAGTTAAATAAAACCGAATTTCAGAGTTCATTCAAAAGTACGCCATTTCGTAGTTCGCAAAAGCACTACAACTTAGGAGTTTAGTTTCCAGATTAGCTTTGTATGTATGTATGTATGGTCTCCATTCACATAGGTGTTTCCTAGTCTACTATTTACGTTTAAAATCCTTAAGGAATTCGACCAATATCTATTCATTTTAATGTGCAAGATCCAACACCCAATTTTGTCGCTAGCTTGTTATTTCCCTCATGTGGTTACACCGTTTTTCAAACAACAGTTTGAAAATAGAAGCCTGAGCTCTCTGCCGATTGTGACTTAGCGTACGGCGTATGGTTCATTAGAAAGGCTGATCATAAGATAAGTTTTAAATCATATCAAATCAATTTAAGTCATGTTAATTCTGTTCTTTACATCTAACATATGGTAGGTGAATAGTAAAAATATTACAGACAACTTGCTCCCTATTTTTAAGGTTCTAACATTGACAGTAAGGGCACATTAAAGATTCATTACTCGGTGTTAAAAAAAGTATACAACACGAAAAACAGAAAATTATGGACAAGAATATATTGTTAGTTCTAATGTGTTTAGACGAAGGAAGGAAGTCACGTGTGTCCACAAGACTATATCGAGGTGACTTTTTTCTCATCATTTTCAATCAATAATCCGAAACATTCAAATAAATATTATTTGAAGTTTTATTCATCTTTGATTACTGGTTTAGATCGTCACAAAAAATCTTTTTTTTTTTTTCCATCTCTTTCGTAAACTTTCTTCCTTTTTTCCTTCTTTAGGTAATAA
>NW_013665870.1:46148-52138 GCF_000517525.1 Limulus polyphemus | reverse complement strand
ATTCATCTTTGATTACTGGTTTAGATCGTCACAAAAAATCTTTTTTTTTTTTTCCATCTCTTTCGAAACTTTCTCCTTTTTTCCTCTTTAGGAATAATGTTTTTGTTCATTTATGAAACAGAAGTAGCTATAGAGAGACTAAGAATTTGGTTTCGTTTTGGTTGTTGTTCATAAAGCTACGGCCAGGCATGGCCAGGTGGTTAGGGCGCTCGACTCGCAATCTGAGGGTCGCGGGTTCGAATCCCCGTCACACCAAACATGCTCGCCCTTTCAGCCGTGGTGGCGTTATAATGTGACGATCAATCCCACTATTCGTTGGTAAAAGAGTAGCCCAAGAGTTGGCGGTGGGTGGTGATGACTAGCTGCCTTCCCTCTAGAGTTACACTGCTAAATTAGGGACGGCTAGCGCATATAGCCCTCGTGTAGCTTTGCGCGAAATTCAAAAAACAAAAACAAACAAACATAAAGCTACATAGTGGGCTATCAGTGCTCTGCCCACCACGGGTAGTAAATACTGGTTTTTATCGTTATAAGCCTTCAGACGTACTGCCGAACCACTGGGGCCTGTTCTGAGAAATTATTAGACATCTATAATGTACTACATTGTATTAAAACGCATTCATTGCTGGCATAATTTACTATACATGTAAGGCTAAAGCAAAAACAATAACAATTATTCTTGGGGAAGTTAGGACGTATTGAAACACTTCAGTCTCTAATGCAGAACATTAGCTGGTTGACTTCAGTGCACACAGGAATGATAACTGAAGTTTTCCTGTTCTTAACATGCGTGACAGACAGCTATAAAAGTTGGACATGCATAAGACATTAAGCGTTCAGTTTCCATGCGTTTTTGTAAGCGACCAGTTTCTATTCATCATCTCGAATAATCGTAAGTTCATATGTCTGACTTCAACATTTTTGGTGGCAGCTGGTTTCTACGTTCAGGTGGTGTTTGGGTGGGACAAGTGTGTTCTTATGTTCCACCTTCTTTTTATAATTTGGGCTCGATCTTGCTAGTGTTTGAATAAAAAAAATGTAACACTGGTTTTACTGGAACGTTATTCGGGAATTATATTATTTTCAACAATTATCTTTTTAAGAAAGATACGTACTTAGTGGTTTATCTAACATCTGGAAATCAAAAATTAAGCTATTAATTTAAAATGCGCCATGGTTTGGTTTGTTATGAATTTCGTGCAAAGCTACACGAGGGCTATCTGCGCTAGCCGTCACAAATTTAGCAGTGTAAGACTAGAGTGTAAGACCACTCACCACCAACTCTTGGGCTACTCTTTTACCAACGAATAGTAGGACTGACCGTCACATTATAACGCCCCCACGGCTGAAAGGGCGAACATGTTTGGTAGAACGGGGATTCGAACCCACGACCCGCAGATTGCACCCTAACCATCTGGCTATGCCAGGCAAAATGCGACATTACGTACAAAAAAAAATGTTGATATGATATTATAACTAAATTTGAAGATATATTTCGATCATTGTTAGTTAATGTAAATCAACATCTAGGTATTTTTCGCAATTAATTTACGTATCCTGATTAAGCTTATGACTTTATCTCGATTTGGCAAAAATCTACTGGATACTACATACAACGGTTCATAGTATATTTCGTGGAAGTAGCTTGGGAGCACGTGACTTGTGTCGCTTATCCATACGTTTCGTAATCTTGTCCTGGGGCACGTGGACGGCTTTTGCCACTGAACTTTGTATTCGTAGTTTTTCATCTGTTACAAAACGTCACACTACTTACCACTGCTGGGGTACGAGTTGTTGCAGGTCCCTTTCTGAGTGGTTCTGGGTCCCCAGATTGATCTATACTCCTTTTTGAGTCGGAAAGAACTGCTTTCACAAACGCGCCCAACTTTCAGTGGCATCACACAATGCCATACACGCTAAACAATGTCAAAATTTAGTTCAGATGCATTTCATCCAATCGCGACTTTATATCTGCTGTAATAGTCACGTTATTTACTTATTTGAATATTCAAAATCGTTTTGATATAATGTAATCAACCCTGTATATTCCGTGCTTTAAAAAAAAAGTATATCATATAAAATAATAATAATACGTTCATATTTTTCAAATTAATAAGCGAGATGAAACGAAAGAAACACTATATGATAGAAGGATCGAGCCTCGAATTTTCTACCGAACCACCTGTAGAAGAGGGAAAGCTCAAAATTGCCCAAAGAATACAATGCTGTAAATCACATAAATTATTAGGTCGTCAAGAAATTAATGTCGCTTTTTCTTTAGATGATTGGTTCAGTTTGTTATGAATTTCGCGCAAAGCTACACGAGGGCTATCTGCGCTAGCCGTCCCTAATTTAGCAGTGGGGTACTCTTTTACCAACGAATAGTGGGATTGGCCGTCACATTATAAAGGCTGAAAGGGCAAGCACGTTTGGTGGGAAGGGGATTTGAACCCGCAACCCTCAGATTACGAGTCAAGCACGCTAACCACTTGGCCATGCCAGGCCTATCAAGAAAGAGATTGTGGTCAGTGTATCAATTTTATCTGTCCTAGGTAGCTATGAAAATAGTTCAAAGTTAAAAAATACTCTAAGTAAGACTGTATCATCTTGTTTACTCATTGGAATTGACCGTAAATGTCAACTAAAGAGAGAAGAAAATGCTAAAAAGCTAGTCCCAAATGACATCAATGCAGGAGCTAATTGTGTTTATAACAAAAGTAAATAGGCATAGTGAAGGTCAGAAGATTATTATTTTTTTTTTGTCTTTGCTAAAGATAGTGCCTTAAGACTGCAAACTCAAGTCTATTGATTAAATAAACAATTAAGAATTTATTAAACGAGCCCCGTTCTCCATTCTTTAACGTTTACCTATGTAACGGACACTACCCCCTCAAAAAAAAAGAAAAAAGAAAAAGAAACACTTAAACTTGCAAGCGAGAACTTGAAGACATATCCTATAATACTTTAATTGAACAATATTGTTGTCAATATTGTGCACGTGGCTTTAACCTTCTTTTTTTATATACCACATAAAAAACAATTAATTAACAGATGTGTCTGTCTGTTTATTTGTTTTAGAAATTTCACACAAAGCTACACAAAGGATTAGCTGTCCCTAATTTTCAACTGACAGACTATACGGAAGGCAACTAGTCAACAGAACTCACCGCCAGTTCTTGGGCTACTTTTGTCTGATCGAATAGTGGAATCTCACCCTCACTCTTACAAAGTGCAGAGTGCATTGTTTTTTTTTGTTTTGTTTTTTTGTTGCGGTAATGAGATGTAAACAATGAATCTTCAGATTCACAGTTCAACCACGCTGTACTGAAATATCAGTAAAATATTTAACTTAGTGGAACAACAAAGCAAGGCAATGTATGAATTTCAAAAATTCAATCTGAAAAAGTTATGAGACGCGTTGCTGTGATATAAATCAGTAATTTTAAAGGTTACGAAGAGAACGAACAAAAACGAATCTCTGCTGAAACAAGTTATAAACTTGTGCGTCTTGTTCAATCTTATTTATACAGCAGGGCGAATATAATCACATTACTTACAAACACGCCTGATGTAGAGTTGATAGACAAGTGTATTTTTGGCTTGCTTAAACAAACGTTCAGGAAGGCCTTTACTTCGACACGAAGGGAATTCGAAGAGCTCAGAGGAAATCCTGTAGGATTCTGTTATCCGCGGAAATCCCAAGAAAAATAATAAACAAGACTATAATATTTGAAACATATGGAAATAAAGAAATATATGGTATTGGATGGTAAATGTTTTACACCGTCCTCAATGGCTCAGCCTCGGTTCTTATTACGCTCGAACACGGTGTTCGATTCTCGCGAGGACTCAGTGCAGATAGCTCATTGCGCAGCTTTATGTTAAAGCAAGAAAAAAAAAAGAAAAAAAAAACGACCACACAAACACACTGCCATGTATTGGAATTTTAAAAATAAGACTTAATTACAAAAAAAAAGGTTAAATACGCGTAATTGTTTTTGAGTGTTTATTATATGTTTTAGATACATTCACTTTAGCGAGCTTACATTTTTGTGTTCCAAATCTTATGCATAATGAGAAAAGAGTACCAAAATCGATAACAAATATTGTCGGATGGGGATAGGATATTAGACTTGGTACATATTCAGTCACTGTATAAGCAATGGACTTAATTATTTTCAGGAAAGTAGCTTCTAATACAGAGCATGGGCTGGCCAACTCAATGCACAAAAGAACGATACTGAGCTGACCTTTCGAAGTTTTGCACGACTTCACCTGTAGTATACCTACGTTAATTGGGGAGAGTTTGGGTATGTTGCCTATTAGTAATGTATTTTTTATTCTTATCTTCTCAAAATACTGTCTCCTTAAACAGTATGGTTTTTAAGGTAAGCCTAGAAACGACATGCAAATTCTCCTTCAAGTCTCTCCTTTTCAGTCATGTGTTGAATGAATTTTACCCTCTATGTGAAAACAAAGTAATGACAGAGAACCATCTCCTAAATATCATTTGTTGATAAATATGTACATTCCATATACATGATCTACATCCTTGAACGTGTAAAACTTCTGTAATGGTGGATTTCGTTATTATAGCATAACTGTTCTTTATTATAAACTAATTCTGTGTTAAACTCGTGTTACTTACACCTTTTCTGTGTAAATGTTATGTTCCTATACTTACCGTTCCATTTTGAGGCGAGTCTCGTGACTCACATAACGCAAGACCAGAATACGAGATAATGCCGCTCTTATAGATCAAAAGTTCGCTTGAGGTCGCTCATGTCGTATGGTACAGACAGTATGCAAGTTTTTTTTTTCACTGGAAGCACACAGTGTGATGAGATTAGAATCAAAAATACGATTTGATTCTCCATATAATTAAAATGCTTCTTTGGTAAATTTCTGTATGTACTTGAGCACGAATATGTCATAAGAGTCATCTTTGAAGGATAGCAACTTTCTTTCTATGTTAGTTTCGCCTGTTTAATTATGCGCCATATTTAAATCATATTCCCCGATTAAATCATATATTCAAAAATCATACGTTTTACGTAAAAAATGTAACTTTTTTGACAGTGATAAGTGAATTCAAAAGTTATATGACAGACATATTAAATTTTATATTTATTGTAACACTGGAAAGCTGTTTTGATAAATCCCACTGTCACGAGTGAATCCCATAGGGAAACTTTCGTCATAAAACCAGTTTCAAGTTACAAAATATGTTGTTTTTATTAGTATAAGTAAAAAATTACTGGGTTAAAAACCGTTCTGAACCAGCTCAGTTATTTACGTTTCAACAGTTTGTTTGTTTTGAAATTAAGCACAAAGCTACACAAAGGGCTATCTGTGCTCTGCCCACCACGGGTATCGAAACCCGGTTTCTAGCGTTGTAAGTCCGCAGACATACCGCTGTGCTACTGGGGGGCCGTTTGAACAGATATACATAAAATGTAATGTCTTGTCAGTTGTTTTTTTTTTAACATAGTAGTTATTGGAAATATTTGGGCGTGTTGAGAAGAAATAAGTACGACATTTTGCAATCCAGAATTTTTGTCTCAACGTTTTCTTTATTTCATATCGGAAAACTTTCAATTAAGCTTTATTATTAGTGCTTTTCTTTATATTTAACTCGCGTATAGCCCGTGAAAAATGTCGGGGCAAGTATCATCACCCCCCACCCTATAGTATACCCAACCTCACATTTCATAGCTAACTGAAATGAATTTTGCAAAATCAAGTTTAACAAACAAAGAGGCAGAAAAGTGCAGTCGAGGCTGTCAAACATTAGTAAATTCCTTTGTGAGCCAATCAAAATTAAAATCATTTATGAAATGAATTTGTGACGTATTCATTGAATAGCTATTGGTAAATATCAGTTAGATTAACAATTTCTAATATATTGAAACGCAGTGCGTTTTGGTAACACTACCTTCCAACAATGGCTTTTATGTCATATTGCTTAGCAACAAAAATATAACCTAATA
>NW_013665870.1:41592-46130 GCF_000517525.1 Limulus polyphemus | reverse complement strand
GTTGATTTCTTAAATTAGAGTCTCCGTTAATTAAAAAGGTTTTATTATATTAAAAACATTGGTGATATAACAGAAAATAGCTTAATTAGAGAACCATTTAAGTTTAAATTGAATCGATATTTTTACTTTCTTGATAAATTTTATGCACTTGGCTCTAGGCTAGGTGATCCCACACTACGACTTTACTTTAGGCTTATTATACCAACACTCAAGCCCCCCCAATGGCACAGCGGTATGTCTGCGGGCTTACAACGCTAGAAAGCGGGTTTCGATACCCGTGGTGGACAGAGCACAGATAGATCAATGTGTAACTTTGTGCATAACTACAAACACTCACTACACTTATCAGGTTTCATGGCACCACCTTCACCTCCTTTTGCACCCCAGTCACTAAAATCGTAATGAGCAGACAGTAATCGAACTATTCTGTCTGGATAAATACATTTTGGCTTTTAAGACTTCTCAAATGTCCATAAATCAAGCGTGACGTGACGCACACGAACTTTTATATAGGTTGTGTTTAGACTTTTTTATAATAAAATGAAAAAATCGATACACTTATTTAATGTGTCTTTGTAAGTTCAACTTCCATACGTTTTAGATGAACAAAAATATTCTGCATTTTCCATTTGGTTTCTTAACTTTAACTATGTAGTTGATGTCAGTTAATTTACTTTAAGCTTTTAAAACTGCTTCAGTTTATGTGATTTTATTTGAAATATTTCTCCTCATTTCTAAAAAAAAAATCGAAAATTCCATATACGAATGAGCTTATGTGATGGATGTTTCAACGCAGTTTAATAAAACCCAACAATTTTACACCTACAAGATCAGCCAATTAGGCCTGCCTCAAATAAAATATTTAGCGGCCTTCGTTATGAATTTTTGTAATAAGAGCTATCAGTTTTTTAATAACCTTTTGGTCTAAAAAATTAGCCAATTAAGCCTACTGAGATTTTATATGCTTCATTTTTCATTCTAATTAACGTTAGCTGGTAAGCACCTTTTTTAACAGTCTTTCAGATCTTCCTTAAACCGATGTGTCAAGATGTCTTCCTTTTTTAATTAACTATGGGTTTGTTTTCTTGCTAAGGACAAAGCTACACAATGGGCTATCTGTGCTCTAACCGCCGCTGTTATCGAAACCTAATTTTCTGCGTTTTAAGCCCTCAGACTTATCGTTTAACCACCGGGAGTCAGATTTATGAGTAAGCTTAGAAGAAGATATGTAAAAAAGAAAAGTGACTTATATTTCTTTAACAACAAGCTTCATTAACTTGTAACAGCGTATAAGGAAGGAATTTAATTATGATTCATGTCTTTAATAAGATCAATTCATAATGAGTACACCATCCATACATTACAAAAATCAGTATTCGAAGCATGGGAGGGTGGAACTGGTGAGACAAACATGAAGTATGGGAATACTTTTCTTTTGTATGTAACTCATTGACAATATTAACAATGACATTGATCAATTATATGATCAAACAATTTGAACAGCCATAAAGTTATAGATGCCACAAAAGAAGAAAACACATGAGCATTTATGGAGAATTACACACGAATTTCATTTTAAAATACTCCTGAAGCGCAAGTAATCCAGAATTTATAATACATAAACTAATATACTAGCGTTAACGGCATACCCCTTTAAATAGGATTTATACCATATTATATCCTCAAATAACACTACACTAATGCTCTGTTAAGCACCTAATCTTTATAAAAAAATACGACAGAAAATCAAAATTATAAGGCTCATGAGTATATTGCTGGCACGCGCTACATCCTGAAGTGCGTATGCGTGATTGGAATGCTACGTATTTTCCACCTATTGACAGGAAACAGACAGTTTCTACAGTAGGTTAATATATAATGGATTAAATAAACAATATATATGAACATTGTATGTGTAGTATTCGTTAATATTCTCAATTCAAACATGTGTAATACGTATAATCAGAAAAGTATTGCCACATCTTCGTCTCCGTTTCCCCTCGTTAGAAATCACGAGTCTTACATTTTTGCCGCGTGGAAGCTCGAGCTTACCTCACTCGTTTGAACTTCTGACTATATTTTTAGTATGCGTAAGTAAAAGTAACCCTAGAATTCTTTGATAGCTTGTTTAGGCAGAGTATTCATGATGAAACTGAGTTGAATTGGACGGCAACTGCTTGTTGTATAAAAACAAGACTTTCGAAACGTCGTCCTTAACATTTGTGTTTCTACAAAAGACAGTTGCCGTCCATACAACTAAGTTTCATCATGAATACTCTGCCTAAACAATCCTTTCAAACCTAGAGTTTTAGAATTTTTAAACACAGTTTCCTAAGTTATTTATGTGACAAAGTGCTTGTGAGGTCATCGTGATTTTTTAAGCCCTGGCATAACTTGGTGTTTAAGGCACTCCACTCACAATCTAAGGGTTGCGGGATCGAAACCCGTCGCCGAACAAAGCTGTGTGGAGGCAGGGTTATAATGTGATTGTCAATCCCACTATTCGTTGGTAAAAGAGAAGCCGAATAGTTAGCGGTGTTGACTAGCTGCCTTTTCTCTGGTTTATCACCTCAAAATTAGTGTTGTTTAGCACAGATAGCTCTCGAGTAGTTTTGCGCGATATTAGAAAATAACAACAACAACAACAAAACAACTATTTTGGTTACGGGACACATAATAACATAAAATTCACACAAAACATGTAAACACAAATATTGTTGGTATTGTAAGTAATCTCACTAATTAGTGCTGGGTTCTTCGTGTTTTTTAACTAGAAAATGAGTGATTTCACTCTTTTTCTTTACACTGAGTGTTGTAACAGACAAAAGCATAATATTAGTCAATCAGGAAGAAACATAATATTATTCAGTCTGGAAAAAACAATAATATTAATCAATAAATGCAATGTGTGGACCTACAAATAGGGAACACTGTGAAAAAAAAAGTCGGTAAATATGATAAACTGTGACGTCAAGTCCAAATTCTCATACGTGGACTATCTTCCAGAATAAGACTACTCTTGAATCCCATAGCTCTCTGTCCTATGTTCGCACATACTGAAGAATAGACTATAATTGTTATAGAGTGGTGTAACAGTCAGAAACAAAATCACTCAAGTGTTATAAGGCCGTTTATTTCTAGTATTACAAGTGTTTAAAAATCAGACGAACTCAAACACAAATGTTACAAGGTTGTTTATTTCTAGTATTACAAGTGTTTATCATTAGATGAACTTAAACACAAGTGTTATAAGGTCGTTTATTTCTAGTTTTACAAGTGTTTATCATTATACGAACTTAAACACAAATGTTATAAGGTCGTTTATTTCTAGTATTACAAGTGTTTATCATTAGACGAACTTAAACACAAGTGTTATAAGGTCGTTTATTTCTAGTATTACAAGTGTTTATCATTAGATGAACTCAAACACAAATGTTACAAGGTTGTTTATTTCTAGTATTACAAGTGTTTATCATTAGATGAACTCAAACACAAATGTTATAAGGTCGTTTATTTCTAGTATTACAAGTGTTTATCATTAGACGAACTTAAACACAAGTGTTATAAGATCGTTTATTTCTAGTATAACAAGCGTTTATCATTAAACGAACTCAAACACAAATGTTATAAGGTCGTTTATTTCTAGTATTACAAGTGTTTATCATTAGACGAACTTAAACACAAATGTTATATGATCGTTTATTTCTAGTATAACAAGCGTTTATCATTAAACGAACTCATGAGTTTAATTTCTAAAAGGTAAGCAATAGCTATCCTCCAAGACTCTCTGAATGTTGTCACAGAAACTTGTTATGGTTTGTTAAACAGTAAATAATTTATATTCTTATAATTTGCGTGTAGTATTGGCGGCCTCTGAACACGATATTTGTTGAATTCCGTTTCCAAACTAGAGTCGAATCTCAAATTACAATTCCGTTAAGTTCCGTTCAGTCTGCCAAACACTTCCGATCCAAAATAGCAAAGGGTAATGATAAAAATATAAGACAAGCTGCGACAGCCAAGAAAAGTTTCAAACATTGCCTTGATAATACTAAAAAAATTATCATACATTATTCTTATACTAGAACCTAGTTCTACCTATTATATATGAAAAGTTATAAATGGCAAAGTCACAAAAACTATCCAATATATGCATATTAGTTAGAATACTGTATAATTAACAATATTTTAAACATCTGTCTTACATCGTGTTTAGTCATCGTAGCCCTCCAATGGCTCAGCGGTATGTCGACTTGTAACGTTAAAACCGGGTTTCGATACACAAAGACCATTGTGTAGCTTTGCACTTAATAAATGAAAAATAAATTTAATGCTAAAGTTATTATGTTCATTGAACAATTAAGAATTTTCAATTCTTCAATATTGAGATGGATTTTTTAAGGCACAACTCGATTTTCGATTTTGTTAACGTTTGAAAAGGATTTATTTTACAAACAACATATATTCAAACAAAAAATGTTTTTCGAGCAGCTCCAGCTTCGTTTGAATTTGATAGGACATTAGGCTAATATTTATGA
>NW_013665870.1:29994-40879 GCF_000517525.1 Limulus polyphemus | reverse complement strand
CGATTTCTGCGGCGAGCGCAGCGAAGATAGTCCATTGTGCAGCTATGCGCTTTAAACAAAAACAAACAAATGAGACTTTAAATATAGCAGGTGTACTCGAATAATTAAGGTAAAATATTCTGTAATTTCTTTAAATGATTGGTAAATTTAAAATATAAAGCAAAAATAATTCTAAAATTATATTTTGTTAAGTCAGACCGAATTGTTAGCCTGGAATTGATCATCGAGTTAAGGTATAATTAATAATTCAAATAAATTAATTACGCTGTATAAAAAAAAGTTGGTTTACGCAATGTTTCATTATTGCAGGTTTTAACCTGTGCTTAAATAAAATCTTTACAAAGCATTTTTTTAGACCTTTCGACTTGTTAATGGTGCTACGTCACTATTTCATTCGTGGAGCTATATGTGTCCACCGCGGAGAATCGAACCCCTGATTTTAGCTTCTTAAGTCCATAAACTTACCTCTGTTTCACAGGAAGTGATGCAGTTTCATTTTATATAAAGGAGATAATGTTCGTTCAAAAGTGGTCGTCATATTAAAATAGCGAAGGAATTAGGAAATTAGTTTTATAGCTATGGATTCTGGTAACAAACAACTTCTGTATGTCTAAAGCTTTGCACAATAAATGTTTTAAAGACCTTTGACGACACAAATACCAATTTTCCGTTGTTTTCTTCCGTGTTCTACTTTACAATTTTTATATGACTGGTCGTGGTTAGAATTCCCGGACTCTGTATCTAAGGATTCGTGGTTCGCGCTTCTAAAACTCGCTTCGCACCTTGGGGCTGTAGGCGTGCTCTAAGAGTGGCGGTGAATTCCCACTATTCGGTCAGAGAAGAGTAGCCCTAAAGTTGACAGTGAGCACTGTTAACTAGCTATCTTCCTTCTAGTCTTTCAATTCAAACTTAGGGATGGCTATGTGCAGATAGCCAACCCTTTGTGTAGCTTGAGAGAAAACTCAAAAACAAACACGAAATTTCTAGTTGCTGTTTTTCATTTCTAGTGTTTACTCTATAGAAATCTGCGTTTTACAATCAATAATTTGAACTATGAACTTCTGAGTGTATCTAATAGAAGTCTGAGAAAAAATATCAACACACACGTATTTCCATTGTTTAGAATAGTGCACTTTTTGTGCAACTTTTAGCGATGAAATCCAATAGACAAACATGGTCACAACATGTATTCATACAGCGTTTGAGAACATTTTTAGTACACCGTGTCCTTTTACACACTTCACATTAAAAATAACATTTCTGTACTTGCACATTCTCGTTGACTCAAATCCTTTTTTAAAGCGCGGACATTTCTAATCAACATAATTTTTTGTTTACATTTCTCAAAGTGTTCAAACTTAATATTTCAACATAGCTAATACATGTTGAGCCAGCATAAGATTTCAAAATGAAGCGAAAGAAAAAGATAATACGAAAAAATACACAATTATATCATTATTTTCATATTAGTATTTCATTTTGTGATCTGTTTGGAAGAGTATGAGTTGTTTTCGTTTACCGTATGAATAAAAGATATGTTGAGAGTTTGAAGTTGAGTACAAAGCAACACAATGGGCTATCTGTGCTCTGCCCACCGCGGGTATCGAAATCCGGATTATAGCGTTCTAAGTCTGCAGACATACACCGCTGTGCCACTGGGAGGCTCTTGAGGGTTTGATTATGGGCTTAGATAAAAGCTCTGAACTAGAGAAAAAAGAGCAGTAGAATGTATAGTTTTTTTTTTTTTTTGCT
Organism: Limulus polyphemus; assembly: GCF_000517525.1. NCBI lineage: Eukaryota > Metazoa > Arthropoda > Merostomata > Xiphosura > Limulidae > Limulus > Limulus polyphemus. The sequence continues at coordinate 39,127 of NW_013665870.1, read as the reverse complement.
TGCTTCGACAGGACTTATTTTATTTCCACCACGACCGCACACGTAGCGCCAGAAATCTGTTGGAGCAAATTTAATTTGCATTTTAATGAAAGTGGCTGAATGAAAGATTTGCAAGTGCTGTTTTGACTTTTTTTTTTCTGAAATCGGGTTTTATTCTTTATATATATCATTATATATATATATTTATATATAGAGAGAGAGAGCAGTAAGATATGTATAAATAAGTAAACATAACCCATTCATATACAATACATGCAACTGCTTCAAAACTTGAACAATCAAGTCGGAGATTCCACGTTAAAGCGGAGATGACCTTTTGGGGAGATAGAACAATAACGTAACTCCATTTACAACGCTATTTAATCTCGGGGAGATAGAACAATAACGTAACTCCATTTACAACGCTATTTAATCATACGCCTTTTGGTTTTTAATGTATAAACCAATACTTTTGCGTGGGATTAATTTCGCTACCTAACCTATGAATGGTCTCGTGATCATTAAGGTTAAGGCAAAAGGCTATGTTTTATTTAGTAACATTTACAATATTAATATAGAGCATAAAATTTTGAATAATATTTCATACGTAATAAATCGTGTAAAGTTAGATTGACAAGAAAAAATTTCACAAGTATGGCTCAGCTCAATATCAGTAAAATCACTGCTTCACAAAAAAGTAAAACACCTTTAGAGGTGTGTCTTTAAAGGCAGTTCGCGTCGCATTGATGCAAGATCGCGCTCCCCAATTTGTGTGTGCCCCCCCCCCTCAGTGGCACAGAGCACAGATAGCCCATTGTGTTGCTTATTGCTTAACTTCAAACAAATCGAACCAAACCCCACTTTGTGACCGTTATAAGAATGATGGTCAAATCACACTGCTTGATTGGAAGAAGCCCACGAGTTTGCAATAAGTGCTATATTCCTTATAGTCTATCAGTTCAAAATTTGAAACGGCTAGTGCAGATAACCCTTATATGACTTTGCGCGGATAACTGAAACAAACTACTTTCATTCCGCCCCCCCCCACCCCCAAAAAAAACATTGGGATCTATAATAGCATAGAAAGTTCCACTATCTCTGTCGTTTAAATAGCTCTAATGGTGTTGACGGTTACTCTTGTGACACATCCACAGCTGAAACTGTGTGTTCAGCAGTACTGCTTCTCGAATCTTAGACCTTACGACCCAAATCCCGGGCACACTAACCAGTACGTCAGATCCGGTCCATTTTTATAGAGCGAAAGCACGCTTTTTCAAAATGCACGTTATTCTGAAAATCATAATTAGATTACGGTAGTGCCATATAATGGTTAGATTATGGTAGTGCCATATAATAATTAGATTATGGTAGTGCCATATAATAATTAGACTATGGTAGTGCCATATAATGATTAGATTATGGTAGTGTCATATAATAATTAGATTATGGTAGTGCCATATAATAATTAGACTATGGTAGTGTCATATAATTATTAGATTATGGTAGTGTCATATAATAATTAGATTATGGTAGTGCCATATAATAATTAGACTATGGTTGTGTCATATAATAATTAGATTATGGTAGTGCCATATAATAATTAGATTATGGTAGTGCCATATAATAATTAGACTATGGTAGTGTCATATAATAATTAGATTGTGGTAGTGCTATATAATAATTAGATTATGGTAGTGCCATATAATAATTAGACTATGGTAGTGTCATATAATAATTAGATTGTGGTAGTGCTATATAATAATTAGATTATGGTAGTGCCATATAATTCTTTCTTTCACGTAATTTAAAGTCTAAGATCAGGTAATTTGATATTTACGTCACAGGTTCACATGTATTGATTGCTGTGTGAACTTCCATTCTTTCTAGCTTTCTGTATGCAGTTCTTTCATCACAGGTAATGTTAATTGGTACGAAAAGAGCCTAACATTATTTTTGGGCCAATCCATCATTGTTAATGATGTTCACAATTAAAAAGGTTTGATGAGTGACATTAATTTTGAGGTCATTTCGAATCGACAGGTTTTCTTAATGTTAACCTCTATCATTGTCAAATATGAAAAAAAGTTTTTATGACGTTGGTATATAGGCAGCGCGAACCGTTTGGAAAACACATTTCATAACCGTTTAGTAGAAGCACGTGCAATTTTCTTTGTTTACAGTCAATGTTTTCCCAATCAAATGAAAATTTGGAAATATTAATTCTTTGCTTATAACCAGCGTCGCTAGTCACATTCCCAGAACATGAGATGAGGTTCAGCGCCGCTACTCAGATTACCAGAACATGAGATGACGTTTAGTGCCGTTTATTATAGTTTCCGGAAAAGTATGAAATGAGGCTCAGCGCCAGAACATGAAATGAAGTTCAGCGCCGCTAATCATATTCCCAGAACATTAGATGAGGTTCAGTGCCCTTAATTATGGTTTCTGGAACAGAAAAAAAAAATAAGACTATGCTCCAAAGTTTTAACGCATAACGTTTATTGTCTGAAAGGCCACAAAGTAGAATTTACATCAGAAAATGTTCACGAAAATTGTTACACATATTTTATATTATTCTATATAATCACCCTTTCGTTAAATTTTAAAAACAATAACAAGGTAATTTCGATATAAGGACTGTGAAACACGGTTCTAACAGGGAATTAATTTATGTGATGTTATTACGTATAGTGAAATGTTTAATAAACACAAGACTATCAGTCATCAGTGGCTCAGCGGTAAGTCTGAAGACTTATAACGCTAAAAACCGGGTTTAGATATCCGTGGTTGGCACAGCACAGATAGTTCATTTGTGCTTAAGAGCAAACAAAATAGAACACTTTCTGAAATCTCACTGTTTAATTTCTGTAGTGCACATTGGTGTATAGAAGACATTAATACTAGAAATAAACAACCTTATAACACCAAATGTTGTTCTTATTTAATCAAACATTCAAATGATTTGAAGCTTTATACTGTCAGTTTCGGTTTGTGTTTTAGTGAACGCTAACAAAGAAGTTATAAAGCGAAACGTCCAGTGTCTAATTAAAATATAGACTTTTCAAAATGTCAAGCTCTTACGGAGTTTTAGTAAAGTACAAAAGTGTTCTTACGTATTTATGCTTAAGATGAACACACACAACCAATCTTCCATCATTTTTAATATGTAAGATTGTCCATCACCAGGAATTGTTGGTGTAGTAAGAAAACTGAACATAAGACATACAAATTTTATCACATAAGACATTCTCAAGAATTCTTATTTTTACCATGATGACGTCGTTTTATCTCACGTTATCCTTCAGTACGTAGGAATTGTTCGATACATTTCTTTACACTTTCTCAAGTTAAGATGCGAACATAAAATAAATTTCTGCTATTATTTTTATAATGAGTAGGTTCTTACAGTGAATTATTTGTGGCTTTTTATTTCTTTTTCGTGCAAGTTGTGAAACTTTCTTACGGAGTCATATCCGTATGTATGGCAGATTTCTGCTGCAGGGGGATTCGTGATTAATGAAATAGAATATCAAAACAGCTTTGAAATTCATCTTAGTGGGATTAAATTCTTGATTTCATTCGCGTCAAGGCACTTTATCTTTATAGCTACGCTATTTTCTTTTCATATTTTAGAACCATTGTTATGAGACTGCTTCAAAATATATTTTATTTCTTTACAAAGATTTACAAAAACGGCTTCTCATAGAATTTAGTGTTTTCACAATATGTGGTTTCATGGCATTTTATTTTTTTCTGCGATTCTCCAAAATTAGTTATTAATTGCTCAAATGCCTTCTGACTTTAAGAATTCTGACATGGCATGGCCTTAGGGCTACAGTGCCCGGACTGTAAATCCGAAGATTCATGGTTTACGCCCTGTTGTCTCAAATGTGTAGTAAGCACTTTGAGGCCTTGAATAGGCTATAAGAGTGACGGTTAAATTCAATTATTCAGTCAGACAAGATGACGGTGGGTGCTGTTGACTAGCTGCCTGCTCTCAGTCCATGAGTTCAAAATTAGGGATGCCTACGTGTAAGTAGTTGTGCAATTTTGTTTTCTAAAATAAACATATATACTTTAAGAGTCCATGAACTAACACGTTTGAGGATTTCAAAAAGTGGTAAAGTATTCTTCCTCCTTTGAATTTAAGTTTGGAGCCACAAATCGAAAAACTGCAAGACATAATATCATATTCCAACAAAGATTTGGATGTCCCAAACTGGTGAGACACGTGGAATTTGTTGATCTTTGTTATTGTTGTTTTTGTGGTAACTTAATTGTAAATAATGTAAGCAAATTTAAAAATAAAGTCACATTTCAATACTTTGTTTGCTCCTCAATAGTTTAAAAAGTTGGAATCGATTGCAGAGGATATTTCCTCTTTACTTCATATAGTAAATGTTCATAAACATGTTTTATGTAATAGGATACATCACCGAAAACTGGGAAATGAAAAGGATGATAATGTATAAAATAGAATAGCTATAAAGAATTAAAGGATAAAAATGCATAAAATAGAATAGCTATAAAGAATTAAAGGATAAAAATGCATAAAATAGAATAGCTATAAAGAATTAAAGGATAAAAATGCATAAAATAGAATAGCTATAAAAAATTAGAGGATAACAATGTATAAAATAAATAGCTATAAAGAATTAAAGGATAATAATGTGTAAAATAAAATAGCTATAAAGATTTAAAGGATAATAATGTGTAAAATGAATAGCTATAAAAAATTAGAGGATAACGATGTATAAAATAAAAAGTTATAAAAGATGAAAGGATAATACTGTATAAATGAAGCAGATAAAAAATTAAAAGGATAATAGTGTGTAAAACAAAATCCCAATAAAATGTAGAAAAGAATTATTATGTTTAAAGTAAAATAGCTAATGTGAATATTAGCTATTTTACGTGCTTTCTCTCTTAGAGCATCCTCGCTATTTTTACATGCAGGAAGCGCTCTAACTGAAACTACACAGGAATACAAACTAGTGTTTATTTTATGCTTATCTGAAGATTGAACGCATCAGAACAGTGACTTATGAGATGAAGCGTTCAGCGTATAAGAAGAGACAGAAAATCCATTCTACAGTGTGAATACAGCACGTAAAATGAAGCCAACGTTGCGCAACATAAGAAGAATGTTATTTATATTCAAATTCACGTGATATTAAGTTACGATAAAGATACTGCTTTAAATTCAAGCGCATAAAGCAACTTGATAAAGTTATAAAATCGAAAATCCAGTTTTCGATATACCAGTTACGTAATGAATAATTCCAGGTTAGGCAAAAGTTTTGTAAGATGTAAAAATAGAACTCTTCCTCCAAAAGGCGAATGAGCCTTGAGTTGGTTCAATTTGAACAAAGATTGAACAATATTTTATGTCTTCAGTTGTTGTTGTTTTCAGTCACGATCTATCTATAGAGCCTTTTTTATGTCTTTCCAAGGCCTTTACGGCTCCTCCCGGGCTGTCAGCTTTAGCAATTATTTCAGTCAAACAGGTGGATTTGATGGAAACTGGAACTGAACCGGAATATAATAGAAAAAATATATTGTAAAAACAAAATTGGGGGAAAATTACTAAAAATAACGTTACTAAAGCCAAACATATCGTCCATGCTCAATTTACTGTAGAGAAATGTAAAATTTTGGATGCATTGGTTGTACTTCTTTAGAGCTTCATAACAGAAGAATGGTTTTGAAGATCGTATTTTGGGCAAAACTTCCTACACAATGGGATATTCAACACAGAATATGGAAATTATTCTGCTTCAACTCTTTGAAGACAGTGCCTAACAAAACCAAATGACGTAAATAATACGTAAAAAAAAAACGATCTTTTACTAAACAAATTTATTTGTCTACAAAGACAGTCTTGGTATCATTATTTTTTTCTTTAACCAGTGATGTTATTATTAACGATTACTTACAATATGCTTACTGAAAGCTTTCATTTATATTTCTGATTTTGGAGGCTTTTGTATTTTCTTACACCACAATATGTAATTTATTTCTAAACATTTTCTGCTCCGAAAAAAATGTAAAACGCATAGAGAACGGAGTTAAATCACGATTTGAAAACTTATATTGTATGAAAAGGTTTGTTTGTAGTTAAGCACAAAGCTACACAATGGGCTATGCGTGCTCTGCCCATCATGGGTGTCGAAACCCGGATCCTAGCTTTGTGAGTCCGCAGACATTCCGCTGTGCCACTGGGGTTGTCGAGTATATAACAATTAAGTGAAATGAATACCAATTAAACACAAATAACAATAGTGCATCCAGATAAAGAAGGTAAGGTGAGGGTTGACACCAAGAAATAGTAACTAGAACCATTTATTCACGTATATATAATGATAAATATAATAGAAAAAGAATTTCCAGTGGTGTGCTCTCTCTCTCTCTCTGCTCTATATCAAGTAATGCATTTCTTAAGATGTACACTCAGTGATAGGGACATTAGACTGACGCGTCTGTTATATAAAATGTATAGAGACAAAACACAACAGATAAATATGGCGAGTGCCCTTTCCATGTCAATGTAATTTTGAAACTGTCATTTCTCACTATAGCTAGCCCAATCAAATCCACGAGCCTTTCTTGTGACAGATCTGCCTCCTAAAAATGTGCTGCTCAGAGGTGACTGTAATGTACTGATTCTTCCGTTAGACGAATTACAAGGGATCACACTAAGTATAGTTGTAAAATATCACATGTTGTAGTTGTATACTATGAACTATTAAAATGAAATCAATTTAAAATTTTGATTTTCAAATAGCTTTAAATTTATTTTTTTTTACCTAGGAACCCACGCATTCATCACAAAAAATAGCAATAATTTGCATTCAGACAACATTAAGTAAGAGATTAGGGAGAGAAAAAAACTGTCAAAAATAAAGTATAAAATTTAAAATCAAACTGGTTTAATACGAATTGAATAACTAACTGTACGTAGGTTATTTTCTGCTTTATAAATCCTTAACCCTTCCACTCGACAGGCAAAGGCTTTTATATAAATCAAAACTAAATCGAAACAAACAGTTAAACATATAAACATTGTAAACATATAAAGATAGTTAATCTTTCAATGTGCATTACTGTTAGGTTGGACGTAGCAAACGGTCAGCGTTCAAAGTGTGAATACAAGGATCTAATGTTCGCGTCCCGTTATCACAAAAATATTACGCTTCGCAATTTGGAGCCGTGGTATGTTATAAGAGTGACTGTGAAACCCCACACTAATCGATTTGGGTAGCCAAAATGTCGGTGGAATGTGCTGTTGAACAACTTCCTTTTTGTCTATCGGTTCAAAAGTAGTGACAGCTAGCACAGATGGCGCTCGTGTATCTTGGCGCGTACATCATATTAAAACAAATACAACATGAAGATGCATTTTAGTGAACAAAGACATCGCAAAAAAGTTAAGAGACTGGTTTGGTTTGTTTTGAATTTCGCGCAAAGCTACACGAGGGCTATCTGCGCTAGCTGTCCTTAATTTAGCAGTGTAAGACTAGAGGGAAAGCAGCTAGTCATCACCACCCACCGCCAACTCTTCGGCTACTGTTTTACCAACGAATAGGGGGACTGAACGTCACATTATAACGCCCCCACGGCTGAAATAGCGAGCATTATTGGTGGGACAGCGATTCAAACCCGCGACCCTCAGATTGCGAGTCGAGTGCCCTAACCACCTGGCTAAGTTCTAAGTTTAACAATAATTCTTGTTATTTTATTGAAGTAACTTGATCTGTTACATAACCTTTTGTGATATCTAATCTTTTTTGGTTTTCCTAACAAATCCCTTAATTTTTTCCTATCATCTATACTCTTCCTATATCAAGTTTTCCTATAAAATAGATTATATTTTTCATTTAATTTGCGAGATTATTATATTTTACAGAACAAAAGATATATTTTGTAAGAGGATCAGGGCTAGTTTTCATCTACTCATAGTTTCGTCGACCATTCTATTTACTTGCGAGTCGAGCGCCCTAACCACCTGGGGTTAAGAGGCATAAAAGAGTATCGAAAGATGAAGGAATCGCTTATTTTTTTCTACCATTGTCCGAAGCCACAAATGAATCATCGAAAACTCACAGTACATATGAACATTTGAAGATATTAAAGTAATTATAAAGTACATTCTTATTCACGAACTCGACAACAAACGTACTTCAGCAAACACATTTTCTGAAATAGCTAGAATTATCATGATAAATAAAAAGGTTTCAAAAACAATATAATAAGTATTTTCTGGTACGAATTACCTGTTTGAAGATATCTATATAAATATAATAGTACTCTCTGTTGTCTGTTGTATGTCTATATAACTACTTCACAGGGTGTGGATGGATCCGCACCACAATCGGTGTGGAGGTTCATTAGGCCCTTGCGGGGGTACATACACATTTTCAGTTTTGTATTTTACGTTTTGCGATATTTATGAGTGTTTTTGACTTTCTTTTACCACTACTTCGCTTCTGTAAATGGATTTTCACCAAATTTGATATGGAAGTTCATTAGGTCCATGCGGGGGGACATACAAATTTTCAGTTTTGTATTTTGCGTTTTGCAATATTTATGGGTGTTTTTGACTTTCTTTTACCACTACTTCGCCTTCTGTAAATGTTTTTCACCAAATTTGATATGGAGGTTCACTGGGTCCATGGGGAGATACATAGAAATTTTCCGTTTTGCATTTTGCGATTTTTATGGGTGTTTTACGTTTTTTACCACTACTTCGTCCCCTGTAGATGGATCAAATTTGGCATGAAGGTTTGTTGAGTCCATGCGGAGATACGTGCAAATTGGCGGTTTCACATTTTGTGTTTTGCAGTTTTTATGGGCATTTTTGCGTTTTTTACAATTACATATAAGGGAAGCAACTTTCCATGTCCTAAGATAACCTTTCATTAATCATGAATTTATATAACTTCCGTCCAGGGGACGTATACTCCAGCTAGTTTTTTAATAAGGTGAACGGAGTTCTACAAAAGTACACACCAGGGATAGCTTAGGAAGGTTGATTTTTAATATAGCTGGTATTTGTTGAACACAAAGATTTTTATAACCCGATTGATTTCTGACTCCATATCCACGGTTTTTAGCGTCCCTTGAAATGATATGTTTGTTTGTTTTTAAAATTTCG
>NW_013665870.1:28326-29632 GCF_000517525.1 Limulus polyphemus | reverse complement strand
TAACATTATAACGCCCCCACGGCTGAAAGGGCGAGTATGTTTGGTGTGACGGGGATTCGAATCCGCGACCCGCAGATTACGAGTCGAGTGCCCTAACCACCTGGCCATGCCCGGCCCGAAATTAAAGAAAAAAGAGTTTATACATTAGTAGGTTACACTGTAATGTCGTTTAATGAAACTCAATGAACTGTAGCTAATATCCTTTTTCGAAAAAAAAGAAACTGTTAATTAAAAAAATAATTTTACTACCAAATTGTTATATGCATGAGTTAAAGTATTGCAGTGTTTTAATATCTGTATCTACAAGTGGAAACTTGTATGTGTTTTGTTTTTTATATACATATAATTTCATCAGATATAAAGCAACCCATTTCACTTATATTTCAAGGTATAATTAATAATTACAGTACTGGGTAAAAGTGTCATTCTCTCCATTTCATGAGGCTAATTCTTCCATATCATTACAGAATGTAAATTTCAACACTATGGTAATGTTTCACTGATCTCTGTTGACAACTGAATGAGCCAGGGTGAGAATACTTATCATTCTTTAGAATTCCCATATACTTGTACTAAGGGCATGTCATGAGGGTTTTGCTTGAATGAACATACTGATGAAACTTGGGGGATGAAATAACTGTCATACCATGCAGTGTCTTAACTATATAGAAAGAAGGTAGCAAGGAGCTAGCATATGGTACCTGTATATTCTAGAAGAAATCAATTTAATAGCACTCCACCAATAAACCTTGATAAAAACAATTTTATTACGTTTTATTGTCATGCCACGGCCCAAAAAAGCGCAGAGAATTGTCAGTAGAGTAGAGAGTTCGCATAAAAGCTTTACGTGATGCTGGTTGGACTCTCCGAAAAAATTGCTACAGACTTGAAATGCTCCCCAAACACTGTCAAGTACACCCTAGATCGTGAGACCGAGACAGGTAAGTTTGAAAATAGGAAAGGAAAAGGAAGAACACCTAAACTCAATGATAGTGATGTTAAGTATTTTCGTTTATGCAGCCTTCGGGACAGAAGAAAGATTGCCAGTGATCACAATCATGATATAAACGACCATGTACCAAATGACAGAAAAGTGTCTAGATCTACAGTATCAAGAAGACTCAACAAGAATGGAATATTTGATTGTGTAGCAGTTAAAAGCTTTACTTCGACCTCTAAATATCGTTAAGAAATTGAAATTTGCTAAAAGTAAAAAAACTGGACTGTTGACGATTGTAAAAGGGTGCTATGAACGGATGAGTCCAAGTTTGAAATATTTGGTTCAACGTGTACGTTGTACGTCCGG
>NW_013665870.1:26421-28316 GCF_000517525.1 Limulus polyphemus | reverse complement strand
TAGCACCTACCATGAAGCATGAAGGAGGCAGTGTGATAGCTTGGAGTGTTTTTCTGCTGAGGCGACAGGAGATATTTGCAAAATAGATGGAATACTGGATCAGCGAAAAGTACCATCAGATACTGATCCATCATGGTATACCCAGTGGTTTGCGTATTATTGGTAAAGGATTCTACTACTAAGAAGATAATGACCTCAAACACTCATCCAACCTATGCAGAAATTACTTAGCTAAGAAAGAAGCTGCTGAAGTCATTCAAATGATGCAATGGCCCCACAGAGCCTCGATCTCAACCCAATTGAGCAGATCTAGGATTTGATAGATCAAAAACGTGACAAATCAAACGTTACTTCCAAAGAAACTTTATGAAGTGTATTAGAGACATTTGGAATAAAATTCCAAAGAACACTTTGATTAAATATGTTGCAACAATGCCTGAAAGACTGTCTACAGTTATTAAAGCATAAGGGGGACAAACAAAATATTAGCTGTTTAATGAACTCAAGCACTTCCACTGAGTTTCTGTTGTACTGAATATGAAGATTAATAAAATTTTGATGTTTCACCTGTGATTTACCTTCCATTGTTCTTTAAAAGTAGCCTAAAATATAATTTTTGACTTTGTCCTAACATATTTGCACAGTGCTGTATATAAGGATGTTATTTTAATATAATTAATACTACTCTTTGTTTCGAAACTTCATGTAAACTTACACAAGACATCTCTGATTTTGAAATAACAGACAATATAGATAATACAGCTAATAAACAACATTCAGCGCCAACTCTTGAACTACTCTAATCAAATAGTGGGATTTGACTGTCGTTCTTATAACGCACCCACGGCTATAATAATTAATACTACACCAAAGTTTGAACGTTAAACGAAGTTATTATCACAGTGAATATTTTATTTATTTCATTTTCTGGTGCTTTTACTATTAACGCCCCAAAATAATATGCGCATAATATGTTTCCCCCAAAATATAACCACTTCATTATGCTTATGAGTCGTTGTCTGTCAATTTACTATTAAACCTCATAATAGTTTTATCAAAATTGCAAACTGTTTTGAAAATCAAAAACACGTTTCGTAGACATAACAAGTATAACATAACATGTATAATAATTATTAGAAAGTATACCAAAAATTATACCAAAATGGGTTTAGTAATAAGATAAATAGCTGGGTGGTTTATAAAAAATATTCAACTGAACGGCACCTTAGGCATACAGAGATCTCTATGGTTCAGGTATAGCCGGCCCTAACTCTGAACTGTTGACCAGAGAGAAAAGGCAAGTAGTCAACAGCATCCACTGCCTGGAGCGGCTACATACCATTAAACGAATATCGGTCACACTTATAACGCACTCACAGCTGAAAGTACAAAACCCGTATGGTAGATCCCGTCTCGAACCCGAAACCTCAGTCCGATACTCTAATATTTTAGACTATAAATATTATTTCGCATTCTCATTTTCTGAAATAACTCGTATTATTAGAATAAATAAAAATACATAGTGTAAGGGTAAAAAAGTGAACAAATATGAAAGCAATGTCTTAAGACAAAGATGGTGAAATATAAATTAATATTGAAAAACACAGTAACAGTTAAATGTGTGAAATAACGCCATTTTATCTGCTTGTCTCTCTTTCTACGTGTATGTCTCTCTGTCTGTCTATACAGAAAAACGTTTTTGAAGTTAAGCAGAAAGCTACACATTTGGCTATCTGTGCTCTGCCCACCACAGGTATCTAAACCTGATTTTGACATTATAAATCCACAGACTTGCCGCTGTGCCACTGGGGAGGGAGGCATACAGAAAAAGAAAAGCATGCGAGATGGAATGTAATATTACAATGAATATATAATACTTCTAATATGTGGGTTAT
>NW_013665870.1:18630-26006 GCF_000517525.1 Limulus polyphemus | reverse complement strand
AATATATATATATATATAATTTTAAAATGTAGACATTAGTAGTGAGAAGTTGGTATTAAAATTACAATCAAAGTAGCCTTATGTGTGATATACATTATTTTCCAATATATATATATATATATTTATACATATAGAGAGAGAGACATGATTCAGTTTCTAAATACTTTTGTATGTACACAACTAGAAATCAATAGCAACATAAGACGGTCCCTTCATGTTTACATAGTCTTTCTTTTTCTGGTTCTGCTAGGGTCGATCTCACAATAAAGCGATTTGTGAAATAGTACAATTTCCGGAGCGTTTGGCGAATACAACACTTTGTTCAAATACTTTAAAAACTTCACGTGTCTATTGCCGAGAATAGAAATTTTATTCACATTTTTTTTATTTCACAATATGGAGTCCCAAACGGTTTACTTTTCAACTTAGTACTGTTTCAGTTTGAAAAGCAGAAGCTAAGCCTTACTGTAGGTTTATAAGTATATTGATTAATGTGATATTGAGGGCAAGAAATAACTCTCATGTTGACTTATGAAGCCAACATTTTTAATGTGGGTTAAGTCCATCATAATATAGCCCTAGTTTTATGAATTAAAATAAAAGTATCTATATTTTTAAATGTTTTTGGAAGAAAAAGCAACATGAAAAACTTTTATTAGAAAAAGGTAAGTTAATACTGTTATACTCTTGAGGTTATACCCTTCAGAAGAACATTCATGTGTAACTTCTAATGAAGACGACAGAGAGAGTACACCATAAATGAAACGTTTCAAGTCAATTTTAATTAAGTGCTTTTGGAAACGTTGAATATAATCCACTTAATGCAATAATATAACTTGGGAAGTGAATTTTTAGCTTTGTGTATCAAATATGAAGAACGGTCTTTTGGAACACTGTCATGACATTATCTATGAAACTTAACCTATTCTATTATATGTTTGCAAATGCACAAATCAGTTGATTTTCTCTGATTCTATAAAACTTGATCCAATATACCTAAGTGTGAAATATTTTAGTTGGAATATTTTTATTTAAGGCATGTTCATTAAAAAGAGAGAGAACAATCTTTCTTGGTTTGGTTTGTTTTGGATTTCGAGCAAAGCTACACGAGGGCTATTTGCGCTAGTCGTCCCTAATTTAGAAGTAATAGGCTAGAGGGAACACAGTAGGTCAACGCCACCCACCGACAACTCTTGGGCTACTCTTTCCCAACGAAAAGTGGGATAGACGGTTCTCTTTCTGCTCTTTGGATCCATGGATGCTTTATAAGGGTGACAGAAAAATCCGACTATTCGGTCAAACAAGAGCAGCCCAATAAATAGAGGTGCTCTGCCCTCCCTCTAGTCTATCAAAGCAATAATGTTAAGGACGGATAGCGCAGATAGCTCTTGAGTAACTTTACGCAACTAACAAGCTTATCCATCCATAAAAAACAATTAAAGGGGCAAGATTTTAAAATTTGTTATTATATTTTTTACCAAAGAAACAACAGATCTGAAATCAGAATCTGTTTTAGCAACAGAATTTATTCATTTAACTCAAGTAATAAATCACTTTTATTGACAATATAGCACTGATTATAAGTCATGAAACATGAATGGATTCATGATCAAAGTGACCAGAGTAAGGATCTGATTGAGTGAATTTATCTGAATCAGACACATTTGCATAACTATATACTCAATAGCAAGTACGTCTTACCCCTGTACTCGCATTTCACGAAATATTTATGATCAGTTGGAGGATTATATTATAGAGGATCCTTTCCAGTTCCCTCATCAAAGCAATGCCAAGCTCTTCGACATCGTAGTGAAAGTAAAAACTGATACTTCAAAAGTGTTCTATGGGATTGGGATTAGTACTCTTTGCTGACCATTCCATAACGTTTATGATTTCTTGTTTATTTAGTTCACCACAATTGTGGCAGTATGAAACCCAGCATTATTCTGGGCAAAATATCCGGGTCTAATACAAAGCCACGTTAAATCGAGGGGAAATTTGCACCTATAGAAAGCACAGTAATATTTATATGACCATTCATAATGACGACATCATAAGTAAACCACTATTACAAGGGTTATATTTAATGGCGCTGCCCTTCGATTATTGGTAGAAAAATTAGACCTTATCTCATGCTGTTGCTGCCAACACTGGATATCTCGATAAAAGATCAAATGAGCTACGTGGTGAGGTGTGAAACTCAACCAGGCCGTTTGGTTTTATTTCTTAACTCATGTAGTCAGTTTATTACCATTTGTTCGTTGATAATTACTTCAGTTACTGCCCTTCAACCCATAATGAGTTAAGGGTCATTGGACTGATTATTTCTAACGGTTATGTATTTCAGACAACACGTCTGGGCCGTCTAGTTAGCAGACTAGTCATCCGATAGCATGCCCAAAACTTTCCTACTATAGATCTGGGTATATCAAACTGAGTTGCTGTTTGTTTCTGTGTTTTTTCACATATGAATATCTCTGAAACTTTATACTTCACTCAAGAACATCCGTCACACAATTATATGAACATAAAGAACTGAAAGTGAACCAAGTATCGACAATTTGGTGGATACTGTCTATGCAGGGTAAGGTTGTTGCTACCTTAGTTTCTACTGTAGGACACGAGAAACAGACTTATAGCTAATGATATTTTTGGAATATTCCAGACTGTATTAAATGTTTGCTCCTTTACGTTTTGTGATGTACAACGTTTAGAAATGTCAGAACTTAAATGTTAATTTAATTTCAAGCAATTTGTTGTAAATATAGAGACAAATAAAACCTAAACTTAAAACCGAACTATTCTCAGGCGTTAAAATGGTGCACTCATTAGTAACGCTATATACACATGTATTACACATATATATACATATGTAATGAATATCTAAAAAGATATGGAACTTTATATTACGAATATATTTTATATATTTACAATTTCAGGTACAGAAAAATACGTGTTTTTTTATTTCAAATATTCTCCAAAAGCTAAACTAAAGCTATCTGCGCTAGCTGTCCCTAAATTTGAATTGATAGACGATACGGAAGGCAACTAGTCAACATCACCCATCCCCAACTCTTGGGATACTTCAATTGAATAGTAACGTTTGGCTGTCACCCTGTTAACGCACCCACGGCCCCAAAGTGCAGAACGCGATTATTATAATTATTATTTGAGGCAGCAGAATGCGAACCTAGGATCCATAGTCCGGCATTCTAACTACTAGGTCATTTTTTCTCCAGAATCGTAAATATTTTATGTTTTCTCACACACAAAGTAGAAATAAAATACCAACATCTTCGTGTTATATTTGGGGAATGAAGTATTCAAGTCCTAACCAAATTCCTCTATAACGATGAATAATGAACAGAGAGAAATTTAAGTTTCAACATTCAAAGGAAAGGGAGGTTTGTGTTTAATTAGGGCCATTTATAAATTTAATTTGTGCTTAATCTAACTCACGGTACAACATCAAGTTGATGTATGGAGTTATTATATAAAGAGCTTTTATTGAAAGAACTGCTTGGAGTTTCTATGGGTTTAACATATTCTTATGTGTATAATGTACAAACATAAAATGATTTAATGTTAATGGTTTGTTTGTTTGTTGTTCCAGAGACATAATATAGGTCGATGTAAACCTACACTGAATCGAAAACAACTGCAGGCAAGTTATAAGTCGGTAATTTAGGCTTATCTCTTTATTGATAATTAATGTCAGAGAAATTCTGACATTTTCATTACAGACTAATTAACATCATCAGTCTAATAATTAGTAACGAAAAGTACTAAAGAACAGAAAAGTGAACCGTATTAATATTTCTGCGTGGGCCCTTTTCGAATAACGAGTAATCTATGCATGATTGAAATTAATACAATTATAAACATTTGCCTGCAGTTTGAAACGATTATAAGCAGTGACGTAGGCGTTTATTAAGAACAAATAGAATTAGCATAGGTTTACTTTCGATTAGAACTAGATGTGCCCCAAAATTGTAATTAGTGTAGTTACATTCGTGACGAGAGAACACAGCGACGTCATTATTAACTTAGGAAGCCAATAATGCTAAGCACAGATCGAGCAGGATAATCTTCTAAAACTGGTATTTTATCTATAATCTAAGAACACGGCCATTGTTTGGGCATGCAGTAACGTACAAAAATTAATGAATATAGCTAGTTAAGCCTGTACTATTGTAAGGGTGAATAATGGAAATGTTTCCTATAGAGTTTAATGAGATTTTACAAAATTATGATTTATCGAGTTAATTTATATGTTTACACAGTTAATTTTAATTCACATATCGCAAGTTGTAATCCTTTTTTCTATTATTAGAGATTTTTCTGGCCTCTTAGAAGAACCTTAGAAGATAAATAATTATTGTTAACTCCACCATGATTTTATTTGTTTTAGAACTTTTGCAAAAGGCTGCGCACAGCCCTTTTTAAAGATTGAAGTGATAGATTACTTTAACTACTTTTCCAGTAGGATAGTGGAATTTGACTTTCACTTTTACATATCGCATTCACAACCTCAAACTGCGGAGCCATGAACCATAAACCTTAGGATTCACAGTCCGAGCATGTTATCACTAGGGGTAAAGCAACTAAAGCTAGCTCCACTGTCACTAGCTTTGAACTATTGACCAGACGGGAGGGAGCCAGTCAGCAGCACCCTACTACCCACCATACACACTAAGGAATTGACTGTCACTCTTATAACTCACACATAGCTTAAACTGAGAAGAATATTTTGTGGTAATTCATCGAACCTGTGGTCGAACCCGCAGCCAAAAACAGAGAAAAGGAAATTATTGTAAATGCTATCAGCATATGATTTGATATGAATGATTGGTATAAACATCTTTGTAATAGTAGTTCATCTTTGTATAATGTGTGTATCTTTGTTCAGAAAGAAGTGTAAATTCTACTCTTAAAATGTAAAGTTCTACATATGGTTTACTTTAGATAATCCACTGCTATATACATACACCCACAATAGTCGGATTTTACGCCTGTAATAGGAGAAATGGTGTGTTTTTCTGGTTGAAATGTCCAGCAGATTAGCTTTTACATGTTACCGTCTTAACACATGTCAAGAATACAAAACAAACTTCCCTGCACAAATTCCCGTTCTGAATGGATTGGCTACAAAATGAAAGAGTTGGTTAGAAACTTACCAAGTAGTTTTGTGAACAAAGTACTATTTGTTTAAACCTTATTGTTTGTTCTCAACTATCCAACTTCACGGATAACAAAATATTATCTTGAATGTTCTTCCAACTAGTTTGTTTGTAATTAAGCACAAAGCTACGCTAAGCTCTGCCTACCACTGGTATCGAAACTCGGATTCTAGCGTTGTAAGTCCGCAGACATACCGCTGTGCCACTGGGGGGTACCAACTAGTTAAGGCTTTATATTTCTCATAAGGCATAAAATATCTTTATTAATAGTAGTAACTTTATTTAAACCAATGCGAATTACATATCAGTTTGTCACTCGTAAATTTATTAAATTCTGTTATAATTTTAAGCTGCACGAATCCTTCTCTTAACAGGATCCTCACTACAGTTGAAGGTATTATTGTGGTTGTAGTATTGTAAAATACGCCAGATGTTTCTTCTCCTTTTGATTTAGCTGGTTCAACATTTGACGTTGACGTAATTTTTTTAGAAATGTTCACACCTACGCGGTGCCTATAGGTTTTCGAATAAAAAAACAAAACTGATTATTGTATAACGCTAAGTTGCTACTGTTCTAGTTACACATTGTTATGGGTTATTTCCCTTTGGTGCTATTTAAATTCTATCACGGAATAGATTGTGGTTGAGTTACGTGCTTTAGTACATTATATAGTTTCTATATTGACGTTATTTGTGTAGTTGGCTTAGTGACACCTGGGGACTAACTGTGTCCTCCATGTTTTTATTTATGGGAAGCCCAGATGTGACGTGAGAAACGCGGGCATTCTGGGAGAGATGTTGTTTTTTTTGTATGTATTCGTCATTCTCTCTCAAATTAAAACATATTATTTCTTCAGAACTTCTGAGATAAAAAGTTTTGTCCAGCAATCATATAGTTGTGCTACCATGTGGTCTTGTACACCTGTCTTCTTTGATTTGTTTGCTATCATGTGGTCTTGTACACCTGTCTTTGATTTGTTTGCTATCATGTGGTCTTGTACACCTGTCTTTGATTTGTTTGCTATCATGTGGTCTTGTACACCTGTCTTTGACTTGTTTGCTTCCATGTCGTCTTGTACACCTGTCTTTGATTTGTTTGCTACCATGTCGTCTTGTACACCTGTCTTTGATTTGTTTGCTACCATGTCGTCTTGTACACCTGTCTTCTTTGATTTGTTTGCTACCATGTCGTCTTGTACACCTGTCTTTGATTTGTTTGCTACCATGTCGTCTTGTACACCTGTCTTTGATTTGTTTGCTACCATGTCGTCTTGTACACCTGTCTTCTTTGATTTGTTTGCTACCATGTCGTCTTGTACACCTGTCTTCTTTGATTTGTTTGCTACCATGTCGTCTTGTACACCTGTCTTCTTTGATTCCAAATCAACACTATTTTAAGTTTTGTTTTTAATGTGTGTTTGTTATCTTTTCTCCACTTGACCTGGCATGGCTTAGAGGTTAGGTAGGTCGACTCCCATCACAGAACACGCTTGCCCTTTCAACCCTTAAGTAACGTAGAGCGAATTTCACCCAAAAAATAATCTTCGACTCATTCAGAGTCAGAATTTATTCCGTTTAATATTTTCCACCTTTCCTCCTCTTTGTTTTTTTTTAAGTTATTAACTTACCTGTAAGACAATCAGTACACCTGAGAATACCGCGCTATTATATTTTTCTAATACTTCAATATTATTTATAAACTAATTAGATCATAATTCTTTGCTTTTTTTATTAAAGAAAAAAATATATTTCCTGTAATTTAATATCAGCAAGTTTGTCTGCCACAATTAACGTATGGAACCATATTATATCGACTTTTTCTTAGTTTTAATTAAGAAGTTGTTTTGGTATTTGTGAACCAGTGTGTATGTCCATATTTTCTCTTAGTCAAATTTAACAACTCAGGTTCTTCAAAACTGGCTTATTAAAAGTGCATTTTGTTTTTAGTGTCTAAACTGCAAAGAGAGAGCGAGGGTATAAAACAAGGCCTATTTTTCGAAAGCGCTCGTTTTATTTATAATTACAGATAACTGTAGTAGACACTCACAAAAACGAAACCTATCATTCTATAGGTATTTGAAGAACTTGTAGCATTCCGCCACAATTTAATTATTCGTATTGTGTTTAACAACAAGTTAAAGCTTGGAATGGTCTATCCTTTCATTGGGGGTGGGGGGGGAGGGTGTCTGTGAGCCA
>NW_013665870.1:14602-17630 GCF_000517525.1 Limulus polyphemus | reverse complement strand
ATATCAGATCAAACCAAGCCTCACTACTATAAAGGCTTATTGAGCAGTGAAAGACTAGAGGGAAGGTAGCTAATCATCACCACCCACCGCCAACTCTCAGGCTACTCTTTTACCAACGAATAGTGGGATAACCCGTCACATTTTAATGCCCCCGCGGCTGAAAGGGCGAGCATTTTTGATGGGACGGAGATTCGAACCCGCGTCCCACCGATTGCGAGTCAAGCGCTCTAACCTCCTGAGACTAGAAGGAAGGCAGATAATTAACAGCACCATGCGCCAACTCTTGGGCTAATTTTGTATGACCGAATAGCATTGTAGCCTACCCACGGCCTCAAAGTGGAAAGCGTAGTTTTGTGTGAACGAGACGCGAACCATGAACCGCGGGATGACAGTCTAGCACACTAACGTTTCACTAGCCGACGTCCAGCGTTACACAGGTTTATTAATTCAGTTGATATAAAGTAAATATTTATTACTTTATAAGTTTGTTAGGAATTAGCAAACGTGTAATGTTCGCGAATTTCAAGAAATAAATGGTATTAACTTGGAAGAACTTTTTTTTTTTCACGATTTCTCAACTCCTGGATGTTTAGAGCTACAGATTACAAATCAGAATACTGAGATAGTAGAGTGTACCCACTGATTGTTCAATATAATAACGCTTCTTCATTTTTATAACTTGTCTCTCTTTTTTTTGAGTAGTGTATTCCGTTTTTGTGTGTGGACAACTCAAGCTCAACTGAAACAGACTCATTCGCGAATGAGTGCCGGCGTGAATATGGTGAAAGTAATTTGATTTCTAAAAGTGCACATCACGTTTACTGGTTCAAGACGGTTCAACGCTCCAGAAGTTTCCGATCGAAAGCAAACAAACTCTTTACCCCCCCCCTCTCTCTCTCTTAGTAAGCATAACATTCTGATCTTAGTACTCGTTTATATCAATAAATATTTCATTCGTTCATGGCAGAAATCACCAAGGTATAAATGTTTGTTAGATCTGAAACACAAAATATAAAATATTTCCAGATAACAAGTATTTTTTTCTTATTTTATTAGCTTTAATGTGAATACCTTTCCAAACACCTATTAAAGTCGACGCTTACACTTATTCAAATTTGATTTGGTTTTGCTACCAAGGAAAGCTCATTTTATGTCTTATCCATGAACATGAAAACAAGCGTTAATAATTTGACGATTTTTGTTCTATTTATAAAAACACAATTAAGACCTAATATATATTCTGTCGTGTATTAATCATTGTATGACAGATTAATGAAAACTAGAGACTTTCCAGTGGTTTGTCAGCATTTTCAGTAAAAATTATGCTAGCGTAGTGCACAATAGAGTGTGAAAAGAGAAACAACCACTAACCAGAGATGGTCCTATCGAACACAATAGTAGCCTTAGTAAAACTAACATATGATGTTAATACCAAATAATATTAAAAATATTTTCTTAATTATTAGCATACGTGTAAACCCGTTAGCAACAATATGTAATTTGTCATATTAAAGAAAACAATAGGTACAACAATATAAGTATAAATATATACGTGCAAACATACTTCGCTATTTTAAGTATGTACGTATTCCATGTTTGTAGATACAAATATATACTCAAAATACAGAAGTATACAAAGAAGTGACCATGTACATAGCTGCGTTAATATGTACATATATATATATACATACTAACGCATATACATAACATTTCAAAGTAGAAAAAAAACATAAGTTCATACAGTAGGCGTCTAAATTAACCAACAAAGTGAAATAAACAGTTCAAAGATGCCATCTTTTATCTATATTAAACCCAGATCTAACAAAGATGGACTCCTTTCATTTATTGTGACATTTACTCTATATTAAAGGGTTTTCGAACTAAATTAAGTCGTGTTCATTTATAAAATGCTTTGCTACAACATTCATCACAATCATTCATCATAATAGCTTGAAGATGTTCCAAACAACAATTTCTGATAAGTCACTTTGTTTCTTCCATATTTCTTTCTTTGCAAATATCACAAGAAATAGTCTAAATCATGCATTTTTTGAAGACCCAGACTTATATTGAATAAAATTAATTTTCGGGAAGTCATCGTTCGGGAAGAAGGGGGCGGTTAAATGTCTAGTGAATTAAATGCAACTTAATTGATAGCCTTGGTTTCTCTATTCCCCGTGTAGGCAAACCAGATTCCCTTATATAATGTTTTTAAATATTAATAACTGTAGGTTTAATAAGCAGGTTTTGAGAAGTCACTTTATTTTCTTCAACCCTGCTTTTTTCTCTTGATTTATTATACTTAGTAAAAAATATATATTAAAATTTCTAGAAGATTTTCCTTTGCAATAGACAAATCTTTCGAGTTGCTGCAAATGCGGGAAAGGTATGTTAACAAACTAAAATTCATACTTCTCTTCATGGGACGACAGAAGAGGTAATATAGAAGTAATGGCTTCTTAGAAGGTTTCGATAGAAGCTACTTACTATTTTATAGTCTTTTATTTACGTGGATATATCTAAAAAAACATTCTTCAAGTACAGTACATTGAAACGTAAGCCTGATGTTCTTGTAAGCTTAGTAAATAAAATGAAGGATAAGAAATAGGCTATTTTAAACCATTGTTCCAAATGGTATAAATATCATTGATATACCTCAGACAGAGTGGGAAGCTATCCCCACAAAAAAATTTCAATCGTGGAGAAACTTCTATCCTATTACCCGTAACTACTCTTTTAAGTTGATAATAAATCTGGTGTCCAAACATGAAAAATACATAATCATAAAAGGGCGTATCTCTGTGTGTGTGTCTGTGACCGTCATAGCTCCAAGAGGAAAGAACGTAGAAACCTGAAATTTTGCATCCATACTAAGAGGACCTGAAGGTGTTGCACCTGGGTATTATTACTTATCTTATCTACGTGCGTGCGCGCATGCGCGTCCCAAAGTATACCATGTAGTATATCAGTTAGATTAACAACTTCTAATATATAGAAAAGACAGTGCGTTTTGGTAACAATGCGTTCC
>NW_013665870.1:0-13602 GCF_000517525.1 Limulus polyphemus | reverse complement strand
TGTTGCTTAGCAACAAAAGAATAACCTAATATTGTTGTTAGTCTATGTACTGAAAGTATAAAATAAAATGTATAAACAACAAAACCGAAAATATTTATTAATTTCTTAATTTAAAGTCTCCGTTGATTAAAGAGGTTTGTTTTTATTTTAAAATTTGGTAATATAACAGAAAATAGTTTAATTCAGAAACGATTTAAATTTAAAATTGGATCGATATTTTTACTTTCATGATAAATTTTATGCACTTGCTAAAATATATCAACCTAATAACCCGTGCGAAGCCAGGTACTTTCACTATTTTATTATATAACACATGTTCCAAAAGTCTATGCAAACTAGTTTGGGAAACCCCCATGATTCAAATGAACTTTGAACTTTACTTTTATCTTGATCTATAAAAGACATGATCGTGTCAATTTTTTTCTTGGATACTGGCAGTAAAGTAGTATTTTGATATAACAAACAAATGATCAATAGATATAACTAAAAGAATACTAAAATATTTAAAAAAATATTTTCAATCAACCATCTGCATACGACAAATAAGCATTTTGTTTTTTTCCAAATTATATATTACAAACGTAATAATAGGTGCACATGCACTGTATATGTCAAACGTTTAGTCGGTATTTCCTGTGGTGCATCCAAAGATATATGCCATAATATGGTGTATGGCATAACACTACCAAGAACATTTTTTTTGTATATTATTCGAGAGTGGTACGAATCCTACTCACAATAGACACGTTCTACGGAGTGCTACTTGGTAGTCTACTATTGATATACAAAGCATGCTCATGCTATACATCAGTAACTTGATAGAGCACTATATATATATCCTCTGGTGGGACAGCGGTAAGTCTACGGATTTAAAACGCTAAACTCGGGCGTTCGATTGCCCCCGGTGGATACAGCAGAAAGCCTGAAGTGGCTTTGCTATAACACAATACACACACGCTATATATATATAACACTCTAGAGTAGTATATAGATATTTTTATTTCCACTTATATGTATAAAGAGACGAACCTCATAGGCTGAAAAGTAACGTTAACGATTAATGCTTTCATCATTTGATTTGAAAGACTTAAAATTCAATAATCAGTTCATAAACCAGCCAATGTTTCTTTTAATTCCAGGAATAGCAAATATAGCGCTTGGAAAAAACAAAACCAGGTTTTGTTTCGAGTTGTACTGTCTATATCTCCAAGAATATTTATTTGTAGTTTATCAGAAATGGAGATAGAGAGTGATCGAAACCTCAATATGAATTGATTAAATTGATAGACAGATGGAGAAATAGAGGTTTTATGAGCTTACCAATTACATAATAGTTATCATGTGGCCCTACTGATGGCTCAACAGTAAAGCTTGGGGCTTATAATACTAAAAATCGGGATTTTATAGCTGCGATGGGTACAGCGCAGATAGCACACTGTGCAGCTTTGCGTTTAACAACAAACAAACATATTCTTTCTTGTGATAGGATATTAGGGAGACGAAAAAAATGAATGTAACATACAATGTGATTATCAATCAAATCGTTAGCATATGAAAAATACTGTTTTTCACTATATAACATTGGTTTAGCTTATAGAGTTCGATCTACCTCACAAACCTATTTTCTCTTCACTATTGATATTTGTTCAGTGGCTTAATGATCGACCTCCAGCTAAATACTTGACTGTCCACGAGTTTCCTTTTATTGGTGGAGCTACTCTGTGTACCCACAAACACAACATCTTTCAGAAGAACTACAATGTGTTACCAGACTACAGCTATAGCCAATAATAATACAGGTAAATTTAGCCCTCATAAAGATATGGCATTCGCGAAAGCCTGAATTTATAAGAGCCTATTCCTTCAAGCTACGTCTATATGCTGTATAAATAGCTTAACCACAAAAAAGGTTATCGCAAAAGCTTAATAACCACAATATCTTGTTCCTTATTCTTATATTTCTGTATATAACAAGATAAATAAAAATTGGAAATTTAAAAACCCGTAGGTAGAGGTAGTAAAATGTAATAAAAGTAAGAAAACATCATTTACTCAAACTACAAATCCCAAATGTAATTCTAGGTAACACTATGGAGCCAAAATCGGGGTTTGTAGTTTGAGCAAATAATGTCTACAGTATCTCCAGCCTTGTTTTCTTTCTTTTGTTTTACAATCTCTATTTGCAGATTTTAAAATTCCCAATTATTTATTAATATTTTACATTGCAATGATAATAAACAAAACTAGTAGTTAGTTGATACGGTTCATGATGATTTATTGTAACTATTGACTATTTGATCTCATTAGTTAGATATTTAAAATGTCAAGCAGCAGCTGGAGATTGCCATGGTGATGTGTTTGAAATATAGTGAGCGTTTATAGTTTCCTTGTAACTAAATTCTACATATATATATAATGCATAGTAATGGGCAAATATATGCCGAGACTACACAACCCCCCCCCCTTTCTTGGCGCGTGTAAAATTTTCCAGTAGAAAGCAGCCTTTTCAAATAAAAAAAATATATGTCTAAAACATCGCTTTAAGTAAACCTTCGTATCTTTTACAGTACTTATTCGATGAATGTGTGTAATGCAATGTAATATTACGTGTATTGATTTTATTTTTACTCCTTAACTTCACACATACTACAGGGGTTGAATCCCTAAAGACACAGGTAGTATAGTATACACAACATTGATTATCTACATGTTATAGTCATCTAATGTTCATCTATTATTAGGTAGTAATTCCTACTTAAATTTTTAAAGCAACACCTGATATATGTAAGAAAGTTAACTTCAGGGTGTAATGATAACGTCGTTTATCATCACAAGAATTATGATGGTTTTTTAGCTTATGTAAAATAAAGAAAAAACAAGTTGACTTTTCAATATCCTTTGGCTTTCGCAGTACCATATTTAGTATTCCACAAAATGTTTGGGTGCAATATACCAAGCCGTTTTTGTTCTAGGCTGGCAAGATAATAATAATTATTATTATTACAAACGGGCCATTTTAAGCGGATTTTCTTTCCCTTGTGAGTCTAACATACGTGTTTTTTGGGCATTTTTATATGTTTACAGCCTTGTTTGAACTGAATCTTTACTCTTTAAGGTGTTTTTTGCTTGAACGTTCTATTAGGGTTTTATTCAATGCCTTGCAATCCTAATTATGAACCACTATTGTGGTTCATGATAGTATAGATGACATAACTATCTCAACTTTGTTACCGATTAAAGCAACTGATAAAATAAGCTTGGTCGGAGGAAGAGGCCTGATTCCTCTGATCGACTCACACATAGAAAAGAATTAATTGCCTAGAACCATTATGAGATTATACGCTCATACGCAGTGTTAACATTTTAATGGAATGTTGTTCTTATTTTGTTCTCATTCTGTAGATACTCAAAATAATAATAAATCGAATCTAGAAATAAAAACGTTAATAAATAGCATACAATTACATAGTTAGACAGCGCTGCTACATATCAACCCTCACATGAAAACGAAACATCGAAATATCTTCATATGATGTTGAAATAACTATTATTCAAAGGTATGGCAGTTCATAGAATTATGAAGAGTGTCATGTGTGAACAACTCCACACTAGGCGTCTCATGCACGTGCAGATATAATGTATTTGTTTCTTGAGTTGAGAAAGAATGAACTTAGAATAATGAATAATGGATGGCGCTTGTGGTCCCTTGATGCTTACTAGTTTTTGTTACTTTTGGTGTCATGATTAAATGTTTCTTAAAAGTATTAAATTTTAGAAGCCTTCACTTGATGTATTATTGGTATGGGCAAGTTTGAATGCAACGTCAAGGGTGAAAACGTGTAAAACTTAGATACATCGTTTCTTCACAATATTACTTCAACAGTCTTTCCTTTATAGTTGTTTTTCTATCCTTACAGGACCTGTAACATCACCAAATCCTAATCATTGAATCCCGCGAGTGAATGTAATTAATTTCATTTGTAGCCATCTTTACTTTTCGGAGATATGACAGTATGTCATCATAGGGATATTTTTGATATTCTTGTTCAAGTTCTTTTTTTTTCTCTGAAAAAAAAATTCAACTGGGCTCGTTTAGGATAACTCTTGATAAAAAAATGATTCGTTATGATTTGCTCCTGACAAAAAAAGAAATCCAACTTGTTTCGGCTTGCTCTTGATAAGAAAAAAAAATGTTTCGTTACTATTTGTTCCTGGCAAAAAAAAAATCCAACTAGGATTGTTTGGGCTTGCTCTTGGTAAAAAAAAAAAAACATGTTTCGTTATGATTTGCTCCTGACAAAAAAAAAATCCAACTGGGCTCGTTTTAGCTTGTTATTGATTCTGGGTTGTTCCTGACAAAACGTAAGCCAATTTAATTCGTTTTGATTTGCTACTGATAAAAATAAGAATCGTTTCGGCTTGTTCTTAACACGTAGAAAAAACTGAACTCGTTTCGGCTTCGTCCAGCCAAGCAGAAATCAAAGGAACTTGTTTCAGCTTAACCTTCACCAAAAATCAAATGAACTATTTTCGGCTTAATCCTAACAACAAAACAAACTGGGCTAGCCTTAAAACATTGTTTGGACTAAGAGAGAATCATGGAGAAAATTCGATTGTCATTTATTCATCTACGTCAGCTCTTATTAAGATATTTGCAATACGTGAAATATCCACTCTACACTCAAAGCTCTACTAGATCGTAGCTAGTCGTACTAATACCTAATTTAAGTACTTATAATCATTAGTGCAGCCTATTATCATTGTTCTGAAACTGATATTTTATATTTTGCGTATGAACTAAAATATGAGTACTATAAAAGTGAATCTAAGAAGACACATTTATTGTGCTCAAAATAAAACTGGGATTGCATGGCTTAAAGTAATCTCTGCAACTTACCTTCAATCACGTCTCCAAAGCAACAGAATTAAGGAGGTATAAAAATGACCACAATGCTTATTAATCCTTAAAGGCTGATTCTTAAGCATGTCTCAATTTTCTCATGGAAACTTCATTGTAAGTAAAAACTGTTTACTGTTACCATTAGCTGTTACCATCTCTAATAAATCGAAAATAATTCACAAAAAACAAGATAGGTTATGTGTTTCATGTCTATACAAAACCGTTTCTCCAGACATTTAATTCTATTTATTTTTTTCTCAAATCATCTAGCTTAATCACTCACATGACTAACAGTCAACTGCATGAAAAATTCGTCTGAGATTTCCACCAACACCATTTTCTTTACTTCAGTCAAAAGCATGGAATTTTTCTCAGAGATTTGCACCAGTGCCTTGTCTTTGCATGAAATCCTTTTCAGAGATTTTAACTGGTGCTCTGTCTTTGTTTCAGTCAACTACATAAAATATTTTTTTAAAGGTTTCCACCAGTGCCTTGTCTTTTCTTCAGTCAACTACATGAAAGATTTCAACTGGTCCTGCCTTGTTTTTGTTTCAGTCAACTGGATGAAATATGTATAGGAGATTTATACCAGTACTTTTTCTTTAGTTTGGTCAACTACGTTAAATACTTCTCACAAATTTTCACCAGTAAATTTTCTTCTTTACTTTAATAAATTGCGTGAAATTATTTTCATACTTCCACCAGTATCTTTTCTTTACCTTTTAGTCGTATTCCTATATAACTTTACTCAGCTTTTGGTATTTAATTCCTTTTGTACAAAAGCACAAAGCTACACAATTCATTATCTACTCTGCTACTACTGTAGGATTCGAATTCCAAAGTTTAGCATTATAAACGCTCAAACTAACAGCTTAGCCACCTGAAAACTTAATTTTGAAGAGTATTTTATGAGCTGAAATTTTCAATAGAAATGACACATTATACACGCATGAGTCAAGCGGCGAAGCCAGAGATTCATATACGGTCGTCACTAAGTTTGAACTACTTACGAGAGAAGGTAGCCAGTCAACAACACCCTCCGCCATAGGAACTTTTATTCACAGTGTTTTGCCAGAATTGAGAAAATGATGATAAACGCATCAAAATATCCATAAATGCGCAAAATGAGACCCATTATTAAATATGATAGAGGCCCCAACGCCCCCCCCCCCCAAAAAATAGCACTTTTGGTTAAATTAAAAATGGCCACCATAATGTTCTTTCAAAATCACGTAGCAATAGTGAATGTTGAAAATAGTGTGCAAATGAAGAAAAAGAACATTTCAACGTGTATGAACAATGCTATACGTATAAAACACGCTGTAGACCCACACCAAAATATACTACTCCCGTTTAGATACAAATAAGAATGGTGTATGAATAAAAAAGACGCTGTAGACCCACACCAAAATATACTACTCCCATGTAAATACAAATAACAATGGTATATTTATAAAACACGCTGTAGACCCACACGAAAATATACTACTCCCGTTTAAATACAAATAACAATAGTATATGTATAAAACACGCTGTAGACCCACACCAAAATATACTACTCCCGTGTAAATACAAATAACAATGGTATATGTATAACACACGCTGTAGACCCACACCAAAATATACTACTCCCGTTTAGATACAAATAACAATGGTATATGTATAAAAGACGCTGTAGACCCACACCAAAATATACTACTCCCGTGTAAATACAAATAACAATGGTATATGTATAAAACACGCTGTAGACCCACACCAAAATATACTACTCCCGTGTAAATACAAATAACAATGGTATATGTATAAAACACGCTGTAGACCCACACCAAAATATACTACTCCCGTTTAGATACAAATAACAATGGTATATGTATAAAAGACGCTGTAGACCCACACCAAAATATACTACTCCCGTGTAAATACAAATAACAATGGTATATGTATAACACACGCTGTAGACCCACACCAAAATATACTACTTCCGTTTAGATACAAATAACAATGGTATATGTATAAAACACGCTGTAGACCCACATCAAAATGTACTACTCCCGTTTAATTAGCAATTAGCCACCATTTCGTATCAGTAATAACTGTTCCAAATAGTATGCAAATTAAGATAAATGTATAAAAAATTTCCACAATTATTTAAAATGACTCCCTATATCAAATACACTAGAGAGCTACATAAAATTCCACTTCCAGTGAAATTGGAAATTACCATCAAATGATTTTTTTAACATAAACATGAAAATCACGTTGTGTGTGGGTGTTTCGTTTTTCTTCAGTTTGCTTCTTTGTTTTTAAAATGGTTTGATGGTTTGAAGTTAAGCACAAAGCTACACAAATGTATATATGTGCTCTGCCTACCACGGTATCGAAACCCGGTTTCTAGCGTTGTAAGTCCGCAGGCATACCGCTGTGCCATTAGGGGCGGTTTTAAATGGAAAGCTACATATTGGGAAGTTTGCACCGTTCACTCTGCGGGTGTCGAACCCTAAATTTAACGTTAAATGCCTTCTGCTGAGTTATTAGTAGGCCAGATCAATCCAAGTAATTTAAAGATCAACATAGTTCTGCGAGAGTCATCTAGTATTTCTTTCAAATGCAGCTTGAATTGTCTTGTATAGTGTAACAGAACAGTGGCTTATAAGGAAATTTTAAATATCTATCTAGGTAGTTGACGGGAAATTCTTGATATAAATAGATATCAGCATGTCTAAAAGTTTCAACTTGGTTTATCTAGAAATACCCATCTCACCAAAACAATCAAAGATCAAGCATACGAATTTCACAGACTAAATGCGTGCTTTGAAAAAAAAACATAAGAAAGAATGCAAATTGCACAGATTAAATGTATGTTTTAGAAAAACATATAAGAAGGAATGCGAATTGCACAGACTAAAAGCATGTTTTAGAAAAACATATAAGAAGGAATGCGAATTGCACAGACTAAATGCGTGTTTTGAAAAAAAAACATAAGAAAGAATGCGCATTGCACAGACTAAATGCATGTTTTGAAAAAACATACAAGAAAGAATGCGAATTGCACAGAGTAAATGCTTGCTTTGAAAAAACATAAGAAAGAATGCGAATTGCACAGATTAAATGCATGTTTTGAAAAAAATATACAAGAAAGAATACGAATTGCACAGACTAAATGCGTGCTTTCAAAAAACATAAGAAATAATGCGAATTGCACAGACTAAATGCGTGTTTTGAAAAAACATACAAGAAAGAATGTGAATTGCACAGACTAAATGCATGTTTTGAAACACATACAAGAAAGAATGCGAATTGCACAGAGTAAATGCGTGCTTTGAAAAAACATAAGAAAGAATGCGAATTGCACAGATTAAATGCATGTTTTGAAAAAAAAACATAAGAAAGAATGCGAATTGCACAGACTAAATGCGTGCTTTGAAAAACATACAAGAAAGAATGCGAATTACACAGACTAAATGCATGTTTTAAAAAGAAAATAAAAGAAATAAGTGTTTCTGTGTCCAATCGAAACATACAAATACCCTTGTGTCACGCATCATTTCCTTGCCAATAAGTTCGACAATTAGATAAGTTTTGTAGACAAAAGTTTAACTCTAGAAGACTAGGACGTGTAGTGAAAAGAACGTCAATTGAATGTGAAGAATTGATGACTCAAGAAAAGTTCACAATCATAGAGTTTCATCAAACGGCTCTTGTGTGACAATAACAATTTTACAGACGAGAGTTTTGACAACCGTGGGCTTGAATATGCAATGAAATTGACTGGCAAATCCCAATTTCCAAAGTTTAATGTTGGTGATTTCATGGCACTAGAAGTAAAGTGTCGTTGAAAGTGTAAAATGGGGGCAATAGATATATATATATGGAAGTACTGACAAAAAGTCTGAGAAGATATACCATGAAAGGTTATTTAAAAAGATGATTATATACATAGAAGATACCAGGTCTGACAGCGTAAACGCCCCAGTTGATCTTGCAAAGCTTTACATAGACATACTACGAATTATTGGAATACAAGTTACAGAAAGAATACCTACTACACGACAGAAAGAGAGACTGCAGTCCGAAGTTCCCAAAGATGAAATATAAAGAAAAGATAGATACCTACTAGAATTTAAGAATGATACTATTCAATAGTGTGAGTCCTTCGCACTGTAAGATAAACTGTAACAAAGCAAGTAAGTGTTTGAAAGCAGTACCAAATTTCACGGTTTTCTGTTGTTTTTATAGTGTAAATTGTGCTAGGGAATAAAGACACAATGATGATGATGGCCGTTAATTATGCGTTTCTTATTATGCATTACAAACATGCGAAACTTTGGTCAGTGCTGTTAGAGATTATTATCTTCGTCTATATTTTGTGAGTAGTTAATTTATTCTAGTGTTTTTGTTTATGGAAGAATGTGAATATAACTTAAAATTGCATCTTTATCACAACATGTCTTGAACCTCAAACCGTTTGATTCGAAACTCATTAGTTTATGTCCAGCCAATGTCATTTGAAGAGTGTGAGGAATCGATGTCCACGTATGATAATAAAATCATTAGTTTATGTCCTGCCAATGTCATTTGAAGAGTGTGGGGAATCCATGTCCGCGTATGATAATAAAATCATTAGTTTATGTCCAGCCAATGTCATTTGAAGAGTGTGGGGAATCCATGTCCACGTATGATAATAAAATCATTAGTTTATGTCCAGCCAATGTCATTTGAAGAGTGTGGGGAATCCATGTCCGCGTATGATAATACGGTACAGTTGGATTACCCGATAACTAAATATGTCGATTTTTATATTGTTAAGTACATTTTCCCACATCATCACGAATAACAAGGACTTTTAGATATTGTTTCGTACTTAACATGTAGGAAAGGAAACAGAAGACACTCTTAAACTTGCTATAAGCTATGTGGGAAGAGAGTATATATCACTGAGTGTCTGAGCGGTTTTAGGTAAGAGACATTATACACTAAAATTAAACATCCTCAAATACTCCGTATTCTAACAACTAACAAGTGTTAGGAATTGTGTTATCTCTCTCTTCTATCCACCGATATTGCGAATCTTATCTTAACACTAAATAATTATCATGATATGGTGTATTCGTTTAAATGTACAAAAAATATTAATAATGTAAGCAATGCCATTGTTTTACGCTTATTCAACGTACCTAGTTTTAAACTATCAGTATGTTTATTTATTCTGTATTAATTTGTTTTGTCCATGAACTTCTACCATGGGTTTTGGAGCTAGAAAGACCAAACTTGGCAGGTGGATTCGGAAGAACTTGACCCCCTCCCTCGGGATTAGTGGGCGCCATATATATATGTACATATGTATACATAATATTCACACATATATGTCTTTTTCACACAACTACAAGATTCAATAGGTTATGTGATCACTTCTTATTTAAATGTTCCTCACATCTGATGAATCTGAGATATATCATAATGCTTAGATGTCCAGCATTTTCTAGATGAAGATATATAGCTTTATGAACAGTGAATTTATGCAAACAAATATAACACACTGTATGAAACTTGGTTGTCTGTAATAGAATTTACAAGCACCTTGAACTAATTAAAGGTCGGGCGTTTTTAACGAAATAAAATTAAGAAACTGTGTATTAATTAAACACTAGTTTAAAAAATAATATCGAATATTTATTTTCAGAAATAAATACTCTTTGCACTAGCGGGAATACCTTAGAAATGAGCAGGAAGTGCGAAGTGTGAAAGTTATTTCGATGATCTTGGGAATGAAAAGGAAGTGCTAAGTGTGAAAGTTTATTAAATAATTTTCAATGTTGTCAAGGGTATGTATGAATGGCAGTTTACCCTCACTTCAGAGAAGTGTTTATGTTGGTATTAGAAGAAACTGTTGTAGGCGTGACAATGATTTCTAGTGCTGAGAAAGACTGGAATAAATGGAAAAGGATATATGTAAAACAAATTAGTTAGTACAAGGGGAGAGTGGGACAATCAAAAAAATGATTTGGCAATAAAACAAAAGAAAAACCTCGGAAGTACAGTTGACTACAAATAACATAAGGTAAATAAATCACTAACTATGATTCCCTTTGTCACTCTGTCGAGAACGCTTGCATGCTTCTTTTTTGGTAATGCTCAACTCCATACATCGTCGCTTAGCAACGAAACGATCACCTCATTGTTCTTAGGCCCATGTTGATAAGATAATAATACCCAGGTGCACACCCTCAGGGTCCACTTAGTATGGGTGCAAAATTTTTGGTTACTAGGTTCTTTCCTGTTGGAGCTATGGCGGTCACACACACACACACAAATACGCCCTTTTATTGTTCTTTCTTTGTTTGATAACTTTGGTGATATAACAGCAAAATGGTTTAATTCAGAATCTTTACGATATTGAGTTGCAAAGTAAAATTTACCAAGTAGTGTTTCAGCTAAGCCTTATGTTACGTTTATGTATTAGGCCTAATGGTTAAATTAGACTACAAATACGCCTACTATTACTAACGTTATAGACTCATAACGTACATAAATTAATACGTAGAATTATAAACGGACAATGCATTGTTGCCTGATGAAGGCTCCGGTAAGAGGGCCGAAAGCTCGCAACAAAAGTATTTTAACGTAAAGTCCCTTTATATTTCTACATGCTATAGAATGAGTGTTTAAAAAATTTAAGTGGTGAATAAATGTTGATTACTCTTTTGGTAATTTAACACATATATATTATTTACTTGGCTTTAAAACATAAAAACTAACATTTATTACCACCAAATGTCTTTTATCCTATGTACAGTCGAAAGAAGTTGAAAATCTATGTCGGAATTTCTGCACTATATTTCATACTTGCTGACCTAGTATACAGCGAAGAGGCTTAAGTGTGCACACGTAATTTTATTCACGATAACATTTCATTCTTTTGCGTATTTTTATTAAAAATGTGGTGATTAAATAATTACTTCGAGACTGATGAAATAAATGAAGAGTAGGTGTATATTGGAGGTACAGACAAATTCGTTTTAGTTAAATTCTATAATTTTCTTCAATCATTCAACAATGGTTTCACGTCATTTTTGACGGGCTTTTATGCTAATAATGTTAATAAAGACTGAAAATAGAAAGCCAATAAAACAAAATATAATAGAAAATAATGTTACAAAAAGGAAATAAAATCCTTTCAAATATCAGTAAGTTTCTTTTGTTTCAAAATTTCTCGCAAAGCTTTAGGGGAGCTGTCTGTGCATAACCGTTATTAATTTTGAACTGACAGACTAGAGGGAAGGCAGCTAGCTAGTCTAAGGCACCCACCGCCAAATTGTGAGCTACTCTTTTGTGACCTAACAGTAAGGTTTGACCGTTACTCGTGTAGCACACACTGCACCAAAATGCGGAACGCGTTTTTGCGGCAATGGGTCGTGAGCCATAAACCTCGGATTCACAACCCAGGCACACTAAACACTAGAATTATAAATGAGATATAGCTTATAGTTAAGTGAAAACAAAATGTGAACTTTTTTTAATGACAAAAAAGAAAAAAAAATAGTTTAAAGTTGAAGAGTACTGACACCAGAATTCACAGGAGTAAACACCATTCAAAGCAGTGGTTCTGTCGTATACTTCCTTCTCTCGGTTTACTTTATATTTAAACACAATTGCAATATCTTTGTTTGTTTTAAGTGCAACTGCTCAATTGGCTATCTGCGCTATGTCCACCACAGGGATTGAACTCCGAATTTTAACGTTATAAGCTCGCAAGATTACCACTGAGTCATCGAAGTCTTCAGTATCTATAAGAACATTTCTTCAATGTGAAATTCAGGTTGACTGATGTGCTGGAAAAGTTTTTTCTTTCTTTATTATGCTTATAAAATGTCTCTCTTGTTATCGCTACGTTTTTGAAGGCGACTTAAGTGACCTGTATTCTTTCTGTTCATTTGCGATTCGCCACTGAATAATGAAAGTGTACTTTCCAAATCCTTCTCTATTTGTGATGTATCTAATTTTGCTTTCGTCCTATTTGATTCTCAAGTGTTAAAATTAAGCATTAAGATAAGGAACATAGCTAATTCGCTAGTTTCGTCTGTGATGGAGGTGATATGTTTCATTAAATTTTTAACTGTCATTTACAAATTGCGTTGAACAAATACGCGCCAGAAAGTGCCACGTTGTCACAATTTTTTTCTTAAGTTCAAAGAATATCACAGGGTTGATCTTTATATCTTGTTATATCTACAAGGAGATCATGATAACTTGTGAGGATCATGGTAATATATTTTTATCTAGGGTTCTGTTTGTATCGTGTTATACTAAGAGGATCATGGTAATGTAATTTTATCTAGGGTACTGCTTGTATCGTGTTATACTAAGGGGATCATGGTAATGTAATTTTATCTAGGGTACTGCTTGTATCGTGTTATACTAAGGGGATCATGGTAATGTAATTTTCCCAAGGTTTCAGGACATATCTTG
Source organism: Limulus polyphemus (assembly GCF_000517525.1). Lineage (NCBI taxonomy): Eukaryota > Metazoa > Arthropoda > Merostomata > Xiphosura > Limulidae > Limulus > Limulus polyphemus. The sequence goes on along the minus strand of NW_013665870.1, from coordinate 236 downwards.
TTTTACTTACAAAAAGGATCATGATAGCGTTCCCTACGTTATTGTTTATATTTTGTTATACGTACGAAAAACATCATGATAACTTTCCTTAAGATTCGGTATATGTTTTGTTATACATACAAAAATGATTATGGTAACTTTCCTTAAGTTTCGGTATATATTTTGTTATATCTATAAAAATGATTATGGTAACTTTCCTTAAGTTTCGGTATATGTTTTGTTATACCTACAAAAAG
>NW_013665869.1:776684-778742 GCF_000517525.1 Limulus polyphemus | reverse complement strand
GCGCTAAACAAACGCTATAACGACGAACGTGCTCAATAATACTTCTGACTGCAGATCAATTACTCACTATCTATACACACATTACATTCCCCTCTTTTATATACCAGCCTACCCTATCTAGCAAATACTAGAGCATTCCTGAAAGAACAAGATAGTTCTAGAAACTAGAGGGCGCCACACCAGTCACGTGACCTCGATGACGCAACAGTATCCTAATTTTACAGGATGTATCTACTTCCATACTGGCCTCCTTCTCGTTGGCTTCTCCTTCACGTGTCATTCATCTGCTCCATCAGGAAATGTCCTATTATCGGTAACAGTCACATCAGTGGTAGTAACTTCATCAAGAGCTTCACTGTTTCCCTTCTCTAATCCGGGTAGAGTTTCTTCTTCGAAAGTGGCTTTTTCAAGTGACACGTCTTCAGCAGCGTCATTTGTTCTATTGTTTCCTTCGTTCCAACTGAAATGTCCTGGATCATGATAACGCCAAAGCCTGTTGGCATGCACCACCTTGGCCACTTGGTGAAATAATCCAACACCACACAAATGTACTTGTTTCCAGCACGAGTTTGGGGCAAAGGACCAGCAATGTCAATGGCTACTCTTTCCATTGGTGCACCAACTTGATATAACTTCATTTGAGCACGTCTCTTATGCTTGGGTCCCCTTTTAGCATAACATGTACTGCAGGTCCTGCACCATTCTTCCACATCTTGCCTCATACCTATCCAGTAAAATCTCTGTCGTAGGTGACTCAATGTTTTCTTAACTCCGAGATGTTCTCCTGTTAAACTATTGTTGCGTCAGCGAGGTCACATGACTAGTATCACGCCACGTCCTTCTAGAAATATCCTGTTCCTTCATGAATGCTCTAAAGTTTACTAGATATGTGTCAGTCTTGTATATGTATAAGACGGTCACGTTGACGGAACAGTGTTATGTGTAATTGAACTAAGTATTGTTGAGTCTAGCATGTGTTATTGTGCAACTGTTGAAATTAAGTGTATCGCAAAGTTATATTCAGAAAGAATACACCAGTTTTATTTAAGAAAGGACTTGGGTGGCTAAAGTTTCGTCGGAACGAATTTACGGAAAATTAACTAACGAACGGAATGGAGTCGTAACAAATTGGTGTCAGAGAGTGGGACAAAAAAAGAAACAAGAAAAGAAGCAAGAAGAACGAGAAAAGAAACAAGAAGAGAGATTACAACAGTTGTTGGAGGAAAAAGAAAAGAAACAAGAAGAGAGAAAAGAAACAAGAAGAGAGATTACAGCAGTGGCAACTGTAACAAGAAAGGAAACATGAAGAAAGCCAGCAACAACTACAGGAAAGTCAACAACAGTGGCAAGAAGTACAAATGGAAAACTTTAGTAAATTTAAAAGCGAATTAGATACATTAAAGGATGATTTATTGTCTTTTACACAAGGAGGATACATTAACCGTCGACTTAATCAGCCCCAGACAATGGCAAGCCCTTCCAGATCCTGTGGCTAAACTCTAATGCAGACATCTTCAGCCCTGTTGGAAGTCACATCCCAGATATGAATGTCAGTAATAGGAATGATCCAGTATGAAGGAAGCCACAGGAATACGATGGGAAAGCACCGTGGGAAGCATATAGAGCACAATTTGAGCTACTGGCAGAGATGAACAGATGGACAAAGGAGCAGAAAGCAGTATATCTGGCAACGAGCTTGAAAAGACAACCACTGGAAATACTTGGACAGTTGTCAGCAGACGACAGTCCGTGCTAAAGGGGAGAGCCTGCAAGAGCTGGCACAGGACTTGGAAAGCATGGCACACAAGGCCTACCCAACTTCACCACCTGATCTCCTCAAGTTGTTGCTGAGGGATCAGTTCGTAGATGCCTTGGACAGTCCACAACTTAAGTTACAGGTGAAGCAAGCACACCCCTCTACCATGCAGAATGCAATGGCCAGAGCTCTCGAATTTGAATCCTACATTAAGTCCAGCACAGAGGTACCAAGGTTGGTACTGGATTCAAGGCCAGAAAAAGGTCAGCTTTTCAGAGAAGTTTGAGGGACTTTGCTGGCAC
>NW_013665869.1:753136-775684 GCF_000517525.1 Limulus polyphemus | reverse complement strand
GATGGTATTCTTCTTCGGAGATAAGAAACTGCAGATGGGAAAGTGACGACCTGGCAAACAGTTATACCGAGAAAGTTACGGAAAGTTGTGCTGCGTCAATCCAATGATAGTGTTACGTCTCCGTTCGATAGTTACTTTCCGTAAATTCGTTCCGAAAGGTGATAGCAGCAGTATTAAAGGTTGGCAATTGCTTAATTAATGATGCTGAGAATGTGGCTTTATTGATATATACTGAATTTACTCCAAGCGGGTAGACCTTAGTGCTAGCTAGTATGAAGATTTGAGGATGCTGTATTTCACCTAAAAAATTTATCAATTCACAAAAGGAAAACTTGTCTTGAAGTTGTCTCGAAAAGATACGTCCAAAACCATCCTCTTTGGGTGTTTTCGGATCGAAGTGACTTTAATATTCAACAAATTATAGTGTAAAGACACCCCTTGGCTCCTGAAGGACGTGTTAAAATATTTGATGATGCTAGGATCGGCGCTTGATTAGTTGTATTAGGGCTGTTTTTGCTTGTGTGGTACAAGATGGTACCATGTGTTTGCTACCATATTAGATAATTGGTAATTTAAAAAAATATATTTTATTCAGTTTTGGATATAAAGTTAATAAAGTTGACAACTTAAGTTCCTTTTACTCACGTTGTGCATGGACTCTGAAGCATTTTTGTTGGTCATTAGATGTATTCTCTTGCAGGAAAAATAACTGAAATTGTATTCATGATGTCCCAGGATAAACAGTTGTCTTTTCTATCGTTGAATCAGGCAATGGTCTGAGGATTCTTCCTGTGTGAAGCTAAAGTAGTCATCACTTTGTATATAAGTAAAGTGGAAGTACCTAATACTGGCAGTAGTGCTAGTTTTGCTTCTGCCACACCATATCCAGAAGTGCGTATTGACTCACAATGCATCTGAGGTCGCTACTTGAGGATTGTACAAACAGTTTGGACTCTATACATTGCAAATTCTCAGTGACCTGTTAGTTAAGTCTGTCAAACTACTTGTAAAGCAATAATCACATAGATAAATGTGAGACATGTATGGTTAAGCAGCTGCTGTGGATACTTCCCTGGAGAACTAAGGGATATAACCAACACCAAGATTTAGAAGATGTTAAAGAATGGAATAATATGGTCTTCAGAGAGTGTGTAGTCCTTTCCAGTAGTGGAATCAGAATTATTACTTATTACTGATCAGTCCATGAGACTAAAAGATTGAAAAGAAGGTAGATGCATAAAAATGATTTCTATAGGAGTACAGAGTGGCGTGGGTGGGTCTCGATTGAAATATATACTCTAGGCATATTGAAATCAAGTGTAATGTTCTCTATAGAAAGCCTAGGCATTATTTGACTGGTTGACACATAGCCAAGCATTTACTAAGGTTGCTTGTGACTAGTGAGAGAGAGGTGAGATGTATGTGGTGGATAAAGTCTATCACAAAGAGGAACGGCACTGTCAGATGGAACAGTCGGCATTTTATCATTATTCAGGAAGTCTGGGGGAGTTCAGAAGCCTTTCAATCCAGCAAGCCATGATTATAACGTTCTGATACCATGTCTGGTGTCTAAGAAATATAAATATTCAATTACAACACCCGAGGACACTAAGTTCACCATAAAACTCATTTCTCTGACAATGTAGGGATACTGGCATAAGGTAACTCTCTACACCTCTGTTTCACAATGTTGTTGAAATTAAACAGTTTAACCACCATCGTTTAAAAGGGGGATAAAAGAGTATCTGAACCATTCCTCAAATGCTTTAAGGAAGTTGTATAATGGCATGGTTGGAATTAGGGAAAGGGACTGTAATTTCTAATGGTAAGTTTAGATGATTCGTTGCTCAAAGCTCTTGAGAAGTTGTATGAGGAGTAGTTAAATATCTGGGACACACCCATCTCTGAATTGCAATGCAGATTCGAACCTGTGAATAACTGATTCATAGGGTCAAGTTCAAGGACTGAAACTCATGGGCCTCATAAATACTTGGCTTCATACATGCACATTGATTATCTACAGAGATTGCATGGGGAAGAATTTAATGAGCGTCTCACCCATGCACTATGACGAAGTTCTTATTGATAAGATCATGGTAAGGCTGCTGAAGAAACCCATATGGTGGTTCAGAATGTTTCTGTGGTGACATAGTTCAAGATGATCACATAAAACCAGATGTTAAAGCCAAAGAAAAAGCCACCAACACAGATACTGTGGCTGATTTCGATTTGTACAAACAAAGCACAAGAGAAACATGACTAACATTTCAACTACTGCAACAATAGCAAGATGTCAAGACTCAGTCATTATAGTTCCCTATGGGGTAGCAAAACTTCCCAGGCCCAGTTGCCATGGCTACAATAAATATGCAGTAGGAAAAGCCGTCAGTAAAGATGTCTAGAGAATGAGAAATGTAACTTTTGTTTTAACTGTGCCATACCAGGTCATGCATCCTGTTTTTAAACAGTATCAATGGACAAAAATTCCATTCCAGTTGATGCATCACTAAATGCGGGAAGGTCAATGGCAAGAAGAAGCTGCTGCTGCAGCTCTAAATAATGTAAACTAGTGTTGTTTGAATTCGGTCTGGTCACCAGCTCGGGCAGACATACAATCAGTTTACCCCCAGACATTTTACTGTTTTGAACAACTGGGCTTGGCATCACATAATATGTGCCTGCAATAATACATGAATGTGAAGTTGAGATTCTAGTAGATATTGGAGTAGTTAGAACCATATTCAACCTTGATATTTGTTATGCACTTCAAATAAAGCTACACTTCAGCAAGTTAATATGAACTTTGTTTTGGCAAACAGTAATGAGCCACATGTTTCCAGTTTCATTTGGAACATTTCGATTTTGAACTTGGCACTTATTACTCCTTGAATCAAAATAGTTATCTCTGATTTTGGATCAGGTTTTGAGATCTTATAGATGAGCATATTCCAGAAGTTGTCAGCCAGTTTCGTTTATATAACAGATAAATTGTAATTCTGCAGAAAGTTCAAGAGGCTGTAGTATTTCCGAATGGGCAAGGGGTGTTTTAACGTGTGCTACAGATGCAGTGTAATGCAGCTTTACTGTATCAAAAAAAAAATAAAAAAATTACAGCTTCCTGAGCATATGAGGTTGCTGATTGACGATAGTGCTACCAAACTGTTCACATTTCAGAGACGTAAATTCAGTGAATCTCTCCTGGAGATCATTGTTTTATTTGTGAGTCCAGATGGCCACCTGTATAGGAAAACAGTAACATGACATCACATAGACTGAAATGATGTATATTCAATACAACAACTACCATTAATGCTTTTTTTGGAGCATCAGGGACATTGCAAGTACTGAAATCAAGTGGATGATAAAGGATGGAATAATACAACTTTTGAAGAGAGCTTGGTTACCTCATGTAGTTATTGCGAGAAAAAAAAAGGAGTGCTTGGATTTTATGTAGAGTTTAGGGGTGAATGCAATAACATGTTTTGCTGACATTATTTGCACAAATAGACTAATCTGTGGACACATTGGAAGACATTCATTGGTTCAATATACTAGATCTGGATTCCAGCTACTAGCAAGTCGAACTTAACAATTAAAGTAGGCCTAAGACTGCTTATAGCATTCAAGAAAGACTATATCAATTCCACATCATGATTTGTGGCCAATTTCCCTACCTTGGTTAGGTGTATGAACATGTGAAAATATTCCAGTCCCTAAAGTGGGGTTTGTTTAAAGGACCAATATTAGTTTATACTCATCAAGATTGTCATTCATTCTGGATGCTTATACAATGATAGTGCGATTGAAATTGTTTTGTCACAGATACAGGATGGTATGGAGCATTTAAATGCTTATGTCAGCTTTATGTTAACAGCCTCCGAATGTCAATACATACAACAAAGAAAAAACTACCTTAATTGTTAGTATATGTCAATCATTGTCATCACTCTTGGTATGGCAGAAAATTCAATGTTTGAATTAGTTAATGAAGTTCAACATCCACAAAGTATAATTTTACAACTGAAGGACCTAGACAAAGTTTGGTTCTTCTTGTCATACATCAAGGTGAAGAATAGATGTCTCAAATTTGCAAGTGCATTACTGATACACATACTACCTGGTACAATTGTGTGATCTGTTGTGAGTATAGTAGCACCATTATGAGCTATGTAATGGTTGTGGCCAAGTTGTGATGCAGCTAGTGATGGTTAGAGCTCTAAGGCAGGAAATACTTCAGATTTGCGTAATTGAAGGACTGGAGAACACCAGAGAGTGTCATGCATTGTAGCAAATGCACAGAAGTGGCTTTTCTGGCTGCATATGAATAAAAATACCGAGAGATGGTGTATAAACATTCTACTAACTACACTGTACAGAATAAAAACCAGCAAGTCAGAGAGTAGTAGATTATTTTTCGTAAAAAAAAACTGCCATGAGCACCTCTGGTCCTCAATCTGAAAGTGAAAAGCTTTTATTATTCACTGGTCTTTATCACATAGGTCAAAGCTTATCCATTGATTGTTACTCTAACACAATCCATCACTGAATTGTTGGCTTAACAGTGAATAACTTCATTTTGTAATTCAATGTTTTTTAATTAGGTATAATTTTTGTACTCTTTTAATAAGAAGGCCAAATTAACGTAGTATTTATAGCATTCTGGAAGAGTCCACACCAGTATTTTGTGCATTGATAAAATAACTTTCTTACATGTGAATTAATTTTTTTTATAAATAGATGCATGGCCTCTAAGTAAAATGTTTGTTACATACAATAATGCAAAGGCTTTAGGCAATTATTAGAAATCACATCCTAAATCTTTTCACTCAAGAAATAAGCACTTTCCAAATTTAGTTTTTGTAATAAAATCACTTTACAAGTCTCACTATTTACATTTTAGGCTAATTCACAGTTTAGATGTTTTTGAATTAAGATCACTTCCCCTACAAGCAGCCTACAATAGTACCTTAGTAGTATTCTGGCCCTTGCAGGACTACGAAGACTTCATATATCACATTTTTCAAATATAATTTATGTATAGTATAGTGACATAGCTCAAAAACCAAGTTAGTTAACTTTGAATCATATCCTAATTTAACCCTAGTTCTTGCTATCTGTAGCATGAATTAGTCATACATTAACTTCTTTGGCAATACATCAACTGGGTTAGCTGATTTGATGTTACAGGAAACTGCAATGAATGGTGATCATGTCTCAAACCTGTCATTCCAGCTATCCTGGTGATGCAGATGGGAAGTGGCCCTTCTGATGGACGAAAAGATAGCTGCTACAACTGTAAATTTATCACTGGCCTGGGAGAGAATAGACATCTGTTTGTTCTTTTAGGTATATTGGTTAGTTTGACATATAAAGGGCCAAGTATGGTTTGGTATATGCTTGTAGAAATACACAGATGTGAGTTGGAGTTTTAATCAATAAAGGAGTAGCTAGAATTCAACACAATCTCATGGTGCATTAGACATTTCCCTCACAAATGGTGATAAGCTTCCACAGAATGTAAAAGCTCAACTACAAACCACTGTTGTTGCCATAACTAATCATAAGAGTTGTGACAGATACTGTTTTCAGTTATGGCATCTTAGGTTTAGTTGTCCTACAGAAGTTGTCTGTGCACCAAATTAACCAGCTCTATGGTGAAACAACAAAATGTCGACCAAAATATGAATAAGAACAGTAAGCTACATTGGTGTATATAAACACGCATTGTGTTTCATAATGACTTCCAATCAAAATATCAGATTTCACCACTCTGTGGTGGAAGGTATGCCGAGATCCACATTTTGAAAAAAAACACATCATACTGGTTTGGGCAATTATCTCTTCAAGAGCAAGGTATATTTGGTTATAGTTTGTATGTATGTTTAGTAAGCAATAGAGATACCAGATGGAGTTATCATTATCATGGTGCACAAAGGAAGACATGTCCAGCTGTGCATCTATGGGATCTTACCCTGGCACTAGCCAAATGACTGGAAACTCTTAATAGTTAATAATATAATGATAATACAATTCATAACTGATATAATAAGAAAAATATCATCTCACGGGTAATTAATTAAGGGTAGTGTCTGAAGTATAAATATAATGTTAAAGAGCATTAATGAGATGTTTAATGGGGCATTAAGCAAGTTTTTGTTAAGAGTATAAATATTGAGCTGCTCTTTTATTTAGGAAGAGCATAGATTTAGATGATTAACTGATGGTTCCTTATTGACTATTTAAAGTTTAATTATTAAATGTTAGCTTTGTTCTTATCTATAATTACAATTGTCTTATTGTATGTGATAATATAATTGCCAAGTAGTAGTCAGCATGTTGTTGCTTCTCATTTCAGAGGTAATGGTTATCTTAGAACTAATAAAAAAAAAAGAAAATACTTGATGGACAGGTGACAAATAAGACTGATTAGGAAGTGACCGAGAATGATCATAAGACAGGATATGACTGAGTTGAACTGGATGAGGCAGGAACTGAGGATGTTGTGAAATTCATCAGTAATGTGAAAAGTCTGGAGAGCAGAAGTTCAGCTTTAAAGTGATTACAGGACTTTGTAAGCAAAGCTATATGTTTTTTTGATATCTCATTCACCAGATAATTTTCTAAACATTTCTGTATACTTTGTATTGGACTTAATATAGAAAGTCAGTTAGGAGAACCAAGTTTCTCTTATTCTAGTTATTCACAGGACTCTTTGAGTCACCAAGGACATTATGTATGCTTCTAATTAGAAAAGATTAACGTAGCATGAAACATGCAATAGATAGAAACAGTGATTATTTCTTATGGTAAATCAGAGGACACCCTTTGTTGACATGTGAGTAGCCCTCAGTCACATGCACTTAGAGTTTGATGTTAAGCATAAAGCTACACAATAGGCTATCTGTGCTATGCCCACCATGGGTCTTGAAATCTGGTTTTTAGCATTATGTCTCAAGACTTACCACTGCAGACTGCACTTAGAGAGAGAGTATTTAATACATTAATGTTTTAAATAGGTTTATATATTACTATTAGGATTTTTCTTTTCATTCAGATTTGCAGCTTTTATAGATTATTTTGAGAATTAAATGTTTACTTTGTGTTTTAATTTTCACTTTTAACAAAAGTTTGAAGCTCAACTTAAAACTTGGACTTTTGAGAGAGACCAAATAAAAATAGCTCTCTCCAGTTTAATAGCACATTAAACACTTGTGCTTGTACAATCATGTCCAATATCTTTCTTTGTGTCAGGTTCAGACCTCTTCTCCATGGTAGTTTCTGGCTAACCTCTCATTTCTTGCAGCTTCCTATCCATTTACTCTGGGGGAAATAAGTGAATTTGAAAATACCACAAGTGTAAACCTGTAGTCACTGCTGAAAGATCAATGTTTTCTAGAACCAGAAATACATGATCAGGAGTAGCAGATTAGAGAAAAATGCCACCTTTGGAAGTTGGGCACAAGTAATAGGCCAGGTTTAGTGAAAAAAATGAGCCCTAAAACTTTAAATGAAGAAAGTGAAGGTGGAAACCAATCCTTTCCTTAAAAGCAGTCATAACAATCAGTCTTGCTGTAACAGTTAAATAACTCTTGTTCTGGATTAAGTGTTTTGGTCCTGTTTCTTGTAAAATAAAAGGTGTCTGTGTAACTAAAGGGTGTAAAATCATTTTATTCTTTCCTGATGATTACATATTTGCTAAAACTTCTTGACTTAAAAACATAATTCAAACATTAACAAGAGTATCCACTAGAGGATAAACAACTATACATCACAATGCAATACATAGTACACAAACTCAGAATTTTATTTTAAAAATAAAGGTTTTTATTGCTTTTCACCAAATCTGGCTTATGCTGTCTGTATGAATGCCAAATATTCTGAATAATTCTTATACTCAAATGAGTATATGTCAAATGTTGCAATGTATTTCAAGACACATGCACTTATTATTATCTATATTTTATTAATGTCAAGTTTGCTGGTAGTGATGTTCATATTTCATTTCATGCAGTTTGACTTCTAGACAGATTCAAACAGCTCAATTAGATCTTGCTGTGCTCACCTGATGCATGTAGGTTTAAGGCTTTTAACTTACTCCTAATATATAGATATATGTGAAGTTGTAATGATAATAAAATAAGAAAATACATCAATGAAGTAGGTATAATGAGTAACATGAAACAGATAAATTGGTTAATCCAAAATACTAGTAATATACACCTCTGTCTTAAAATCAGCAAATGATTGCGATATAAAAATATCTGCAGTCAAACATATTTATCACATTCAACAGAATGTGAATAAAAATTGGTTGTAAAGTCTGTCTAAATCTAAACAGTAAACTTTCAATAGTCAGAAAGTGAAAGACCTAAAATAATATTAAACTAGATAGTTGTTCAAAACTTTTATATATCTAATAATATTCAAGGAGCTTGCCCACAAATTGAATAAGACAAGCTGTTGAAGAAACTGTAATTCAGGCTATTCCCAGTGGACCTCTTTCTTGTTTACATTACACTTTCCTTTTTGTTTTTGAAAACTGGCATTAATTTTATTGTCTAAGGTAAATTAAGCTGTGCAGGAATGTTCCATTTGGATTATAGTTATAATAAATTTTAAAAGTACTGGCGTTGCTTTATCACTATTGTAAGTCATGATCCAAGAATTTTATGTTGAACGTGGATACTCTTTATTAATTACATTTCATCATTCAAGTGAAACAATCAGAAGTTTTCTTGTTACTCAAGTGTTTCTTGTACATAGTATAAAAATGCTACTTATATATATATATATATTTCATAAAGCATATAGTGTGGAATTGTACTTCTCTATTGCTTACTTTAAAATATGATAGAAATAGTATGGAATATTAATTTATTCACAATGCATCTTATTCATGTAAATTAATAGAAGTAACACATGGAAAGAACAAATTTTTCAAAGGTTGGATTGATCAACAGCACTCTTAACATATCTTGAATCTGACAGGTATAACTGACAGAAAAAGTCACATTTATGTAATAATGCAGCTTAAAATTGCATTTATCAATTGAATACTAAGAAACGCTGACAGTGGTTAAAGATTATCCTGCTTCATAATTGTTTCACTCAGCTTTTTTGAAAACATCTCACTCCATTTTTATCTAAATTGTGCTGGAAAGTCTACTTAATGCTCCCTTGTTAGTCTGGCTGTACAGTGAAACCTCAATGATCTGATTCTCAATAACTGGTTGTCACAGGTTAACTAACCTCCACAGATGTATCACACAGCTGTCAAAAAAAGCCAGTAAGTGAAATAATTGTAAACGTAAATATTTAAAAATCTATAATTTACATGGCATTTCACCAAAATCTTAAGTAAAATATATAACAAAATATGTAATGAAATAATAACTAAATCAACAAATAAGTGAATTTTGAACTTGTTACATGGTTTTCAATAGGACAGTTGTTCACCAAGTCACTTGTAAGACAAGAAGACAGTCACAGATGATATTTTTTCAGTAAACGAATGGCATATCAGTTGAATTAATGAAAACTTGAAAATTTCAAACAAAATCATTGATCAAATTATAAACAAAGTAAGCATATTAAAGATTTAAAATACTATTTTAAAATTAATACTGTTGGAAATATTTTAAGTCTCACACAAAATCAACAGTTTAGACTTACTATTTTTTTTCAAATGTATATAGCATTTCCAGAATATATTTTCTAATTTAACTTTTGTTACATTTCATAAATCTTGCTTCCTGGTGAAGATTCTCTCTCTCTGAACTAAAAATAAAACAATCTGTAATGTGTTTAGTAAAAAAAAAAAACTTTTGAGTTTAGATATATATATATTTTTACAAAGTAAAATAGATTGACTTTCAGGTAGATAACTATATATATATATATATATATTTTTATGTCAAATAATCATATAAAAGAAGTCAGTTGACCTTAAAATCATAATTTACTTACTAGGTGTGCAAACCTCAAAGTAACTTTCTAAATCACTATTTTGACTTTACTGCTTTTAGAAATTCCCACTGGTATAGTGTAAAATAAGAAATGTGTATATGTCAGACATGATCTTTTAGTCATCATCCAAAAATTCAAGCACATGAGCTTTCACTGAAATATTATAATTTTTATGGAACTAAATTTTAAATTTGTTAAATTATTGACTAATATTTGCAGCAAATATTTTAATTTAAAAAACAAACATATTTTTTGCTTAACAGGTTCTTGACAAAAAAAGTATGTACTACCAAAATGTTTTTAATATTAGTAAACAGATGATTCTCAACTGTATCTTACTCATAATCTAGTTAAAATGATAAGACTAAAAGCATTAAGTATTAATAAGTCTTTACAGATTTGTCAAGCTCATCTTAATTTAGTCACATATATTTTTTTTAACATGCACATTTTTTTAGTGACAAAATGTTTATAAATTTACTCTTTTAAATTAATTCAAAAGCAACTTTTTTACAACTTGTAAAAATAAAATGTATTTTGTACTTATGGCAAAATTAATAAGGCCATCTGCTGCTGTCCCTAATTTTAAACTACTGACTACAAAGAAAGTAGTCAGTCAGTAGCACCATGTCAGTCTTGCTAAGGGATTGACTGTCACTCTTATAATGCACCCACAGCTTAAAGTTTGGGAAATATTTGAAATCAGCTCTGAAATCTAGAGTTTTACCACACAGACATCCACTGCCTTAAAAATATAATGATCCAAAGGTAAGTTATCTTAATATCAAATGTTAAAACCAATTTTGTATGATACATGGGCCTGAATCAATTTTAACTACCTTTGTTGCTTAATACACATACAAATGCTTCAATTTTGTAGTTGAATGCTCTTACTTCCAGATAATAGTCTGAATAAACCATGGAATTATTTTTGTTGGTTCCTGAACAAGGTTGTTTCTAGGTAATGTACCCTTTTATAACTTACCAAAACACATTTCACAAGTAAGAAATCCAAAGAAAACATTTGTTTCCACCATACTTTCATAAAGTGTGCAATGGAAGGTTAATAAACATAAAAAGGCATATATTTTAAATGTCTATATATTTTTTTACATACAGTAATTATTGATATAGATTTCTGGATTAACTGATGACTTTGGAAAGTAAAACAAATTTTTATGGTTTATTATATAGTGAAATAGCAGTAATGTTTACAAATATATCAATTTCACTTAAAAACATAATGTAGGTAGTATGTGCATCGTACGAGAAACGGGATTATAAATTTTTGTATATAATACTTTACTCTCTCAAGCTTAAGCCCTCAGTTTTGTAAGTAAAGTTTAAGTTCTTTGTTTAACTAGTACAATTCTCTCCAATGTTTAACAAGTCCTTAGAAGAGTTTTAAGACAATTAACTACCCAGTAAAGACAAAAACTGATGAACGACCTACCCTTCGTAACTCATCATTCTGCCATCCAAGGATAGGAACCTAATGTTTATCCAAGTGTAAGGGTTCCTGCTTTGGCCCACTATATTATACTTTTGATGTTTCAGCCTGGCTTTGGCCAAAAGTCTTCAGGAGAAAGATTTAAGCCACCCCCAGTGTGTGAGGCTAAGGGTAAAGTCAAGAAAGGTCTGGACCACTTTTATAAATACTTCAGATAGATCACCATCTGAAATGAACAAATTCAGATATAGGCAATGGCTGATGCTAAACCCGTCTGGCTCAATCAAGTGTCTTGATAAGGAGAGAAATGCTGGCAGTACTTGTCTAAGAGAAGTTAGACAAAGAAACACCAGTGGAGAAGCAGCATCACAGATTTACTGGTCAGTCATCCTCTTTACCTTTCCTGAATTACCATCAGGTAGGATAGTCACTGACTGTAAGGAAGTGTTTTCCTAACTATCAAGTGATGTTTCATTATGAATGTACACACTAAACTGTACAATATCCATTTGATTATTATAAATTTAGGACTGTTTGTTTATCACAAGATTAATGGGACTTAAACGGAGTTGTAACCCTTACTTTTTGAGCAATCAAGCAGAGTTTCACAGAATAATATTTAAAGGATATGGGGAACAGCTGCTCAATTATTAATTAAGATGGCTGGCATTAGTAGATGAATTGCCTAAAATATCATCAGTTTGTATGATTAAAGGTGAATGCTAGCAGTTCAAAAAAACTCAGCAAAATGTCATTGCAACACTCGCTTTCTAAATAGCAATACAATAACTTGATAATTTGGCTACTGGTGTTGGCAGATAAGACAAATTTATTTTACTATTGAACATTTTCTTTATTTTAGGTTGGTCCAAATGTTTACTGGTTTATGCTGTACTGACAACACAAATATTAATCCTGGCTGAAAAAATGTTTAAATGAAAAAGCTGAATTCTGATGGTGGTTATGTATTTTGTGATGCCAAAATAAATTCCAAAGAGTAATCCTAGACGCTTGTTTCCCTGTGTCCTGAGGACCAAAATGCTAGGTCCTTGGTGTCAACTGAGCCTTCAACTTTTCCGGTATCAGCACTAGTGACTTATGGATTGTATTACCTATTTGGGAGCCATCTTCTTAAAACTCTTTTAGTGCTAATTGTATTTCTGAATTCATGAAGAAATATAACTTTACTATTCTTCACTGATATTATTTTAACTTAGTACAAAATTGCAACACATTAGATACACTAACAGCAAAAACTTAAAGTTTTCCAATTTTGTACTAACATAATCAGTAACATGTTGCTGTTACCTTAAGAGTGAAAAATGTTAGACGTAGCTCTTCTAATCTGTGCATAAAATGTATTATGATTTCATCTAATGTCACTGATAGCTGACAGCAGTTACTTTAAGTTAAATATAAATTATTTTACCCTTCAAAACAATAATCTGGTAAATATCATCTTCCACATCCAAATATTTGTGAAGTATTAAAAACACTGGACATTTTCTTTCTTCTCAATAAACTAGGGGTTATCATATTCAGCATTCAAGTGTTCTGTGCATGAGTATACAAGACAAGTATACGTCACATTACCTTTCATGTTGATACCATATGTTATCAATAATATGTGCTAAAATATATATAAGGTGCATACAACTAAAAATGTATAAAAGTTGTTACTTTTTGATTACATTATTCTGTGTTTAATTAATATTGTTGACAAACGCTCATTTTGTTTTCTTGTATTATGATTTTATTACTAACTTAACCCATGTGTATGGTGGGAGGTGGGTCAATGCACCAGCACAATTCATTAAAGGTTAATGTTGATTACCTGTGATAAAAGGTACTTATCATGTAATATTGTTTTGTGAGTTTTTCCAGCATTCTGAATTAACAAAAGATTATACACAATGTGTTGGCACTATAATTTGTTATTCTGATCAAAGAGTTTACCTTCATGGGCACCATATACATATAAATGTCGTTACTCACCTGTTCTAAAGAGGCTTCTTTTTTTTTTTTTTATACTGAATCCTTGTGATTACATTCTGGTTTATGTGCTACTGTAGTGATGTCTTACCACCAAATTATTGTTAAAAAGAATTTTGCATCATAAAAAAAAATTTAATTTATGTCACCTGTTTGTTTGGGTTATATATGATGTGTTATTTGTCATTGTTAAATGATATTTTGAAAAGTGAAATTATGATTTGATCAATGTTAATGGGTTTATCTACCCTGTCTTTGTATGTGTTTATTTAATTGTTTTTAAGTTTTAAAGTTAGGGGTGGTCTGAAGGTAAAGTGGAGAGAGAAAAGGTGTAGTATAAAGGCCTACCTGTCTTCTACTCCTTCTTACATAAATTTTCATACATATAAGTGTACGTAGTTTAACAAAGAACATTGGTGAAGAAAGTAGCTAAGTTCCTTTTGCTTTAGTTACCTATTGTTTTGGATCATTCACCTATGTGTGCCTTCCCACGTAAAAGATTTTTGTAAAGTTGAAAATGGCATTTGAAAGTAGACTGTGATCTTTTCCACTGGTGAATTAGATGGTGCCTTGAGGATACTTCATCCTTAATATTTTTTATTGAAATGACCAATAGTGATGCAGAGATGACATTACAGAATTTTGAACACATCAATGTCTATTTTCAGTGATGTATGTAGCACGTGTCCTAGAGGAATGGAATTATAGAATTTTGTATATAATGCTATGCTCTCTCATTTAACTCACATTCAAGCTCAGGCCCCCAGTGTATTAAGTAATTAAAAAGTTAATTAGTTCTTCATGAGATTCATAACTAGTCTTTAGGAGTTTTGAGAGAGTCAATTTTGCAACAAAGGTGCCATCTTTCATCTTGCACACTTGTCAATTCTTGTCTATTCTCTTTCTCTGCTTTGAACTCAGTAAGCCATAATGAGAGTTTACTTTGATTTCTGTATGTTTAATGGTGAAATTATTTTTCATTGAGCATTGGTATATGTTACAGAAAGGAAAAAATATCAAGCCATCTGATCTGGCTAGAATCCCAAGTGTTAATAATTTCACAGTCTCTGAATCCCCTTTTCTACTTAAGAAATGCAAAATGCATTGGTGTATTTTATATTATAATTTTGTAAGAGCACAAAATTTTGAATAAATTAATCTAGTGATCATAAAAGTAAATTTATGCATCAAAAAATGCTATTTTTCTCAATCTTTCTAAACAAAAATCTAATGTGGAAATTACAAAACTAGAAAACTCCTATGAATAAAACCTAACTAAGGAAGTCTATATGGTTGTGGTTGTATGTTTTCATAGTGCATTTTATTGTTCAGTTTTTAAACTCTACATACAATGTTGTACTTTGAATATTCCTTATTTATTCTCACCATGGAGATTAAGGCTTACTAAGTAGTGTACTATACTGGTAATGACAAAAAATTCCACTTAAATATATATACACACACACAAAAGTTAGAGTTTATGTAAGCTGTAAAAAAAATGAAGTGATAATTATTAAAGATTAAAATTACCCCTTCATTTAGGACTTGTGGCTCAATTTTATTATAAAAATGCTCGATATAAACTTCAGTTATTTAAGTGAAATAGCATTTTAATTGAAATTGCAACACAAATTCCTAAGCTTAAACAAAGCTCAGCACATGATTAAAAGCTGTTTTAAAAACAATGAGCAACTTAATGGCAAAATCTTTATCAGAACAGTATAAAAACATTTGCACCAAAATATGTATATAATAAAAAAATGTTATGGTGCAAAAACATTTGTTTCCTTGTTTGAAGTCTTGGTCCTTCATAGTTAACAACACTAACTGAGTGAAGCAATAAATAATTTTAGCAGCGAGTGTCTTTCTAATATGATACTTCACTTTATCAAATGAATAAAATATATAAAAGTTACAGCAGTCTCTAGAAAAGGAATACATCACAAAGCTACTGTAACACACAAGGTTGTCTTCTGGCAGCCTACGAAGTAATGATCATTATAGTGTGGCAAAACTAAAACTGCTGTGATAATCTATTTCTTTGTTGTGTACTCAAAACGCTACAAATATTATTTAGAAATCCTATCACATCATACAGGTTTGAAGCATCATTTGAAACAGTTTAGCTACTATCTCATAAGCCGCAGAGTCCTCTTTAAGTTGTCAACTGAAACCTGGTGTCTGTGTCTTTCTTCATCAAGTCGTTGCTTTAGTTTTAGGAGTTCCTATAACCAATAGATAAAAACTAGTGGTTACATCATAAGTATGGATATTTTGTTGAAGATTTTCCACAATTATATATTTTTTATTGTACACAGGTTAGACAATTAACTCTAGTTATAATGCAATTAACTAAACTTACGGTCATATGATAATGAAGCCTTTCTGCATCAAGGTTAGCATCTTGATTTTTCCTCTTTAAGTATTGGCACCTTTCCACCAGAAATTCTTGTTCTTGCTTTTGTTCTGAAGAATTGAAAAACATTTTGTTTATTTAACTGATGCAATGTGTTATAAAAGCTGACTGGAAATGTGTACCTGTTGCATTATTCTTGTAAAATAAAATTGAAGTTTTAGGTTCTGTCTTAATATATAGTAACGAACCTGTGATTGGAGAAAAACTTGGGCTTATCTCAAACTATAATACATATTATTTTACAGGAAATACCAAATGTACCTCAATATTGAAATTTTTTATGTGTGAAAGTAACTTATTCTAGAACCTTTAGCCAAAAAAATCATCTTTTCATTCTAAGACACATACTCTAAAAATTGAAGGAATAAAAAACATGTAAGTCTTGAAATCTTTATATTATCATAACACTATTTATAAAACTCAGTCTTCACTTCAGGATTTTCAACTTTAAGACACCAAATGAGCTTTTTTTGTAACATTGCAAATAAAACTTTTGTAGTTATTAAGATCAAGCTTGAATCTGTTGAGCAATATTTTGTTTTCTCAGGATTCCTTTGTGTATCACTGACAAAGTTAAAAAAAACATTATATACAGAAAAACTACTTTAAAAGTTCAGCAACTATTTGTATACACGAGTGAATATATTAATCTGTAGGATGAGAAAAACCTCTTTTTAAAATATCACATTAAAAATTTTTAAAAGCTTCTTACTATAAAGAGTACTTATTAATTTCTCATAATAAAAAAAAGTTAACTGAAAGTATAGTGGATTAATCACTGTAACTAGATACCATTTATGGAAATTAATTTCACCTTTTAAGTAACATTCATAAGCTTCCATAACTATTTCAATCCCAGGCCAATGGTAGTTCTCTACTCTTTCAGAAGAGCATGTTGTTGGAGATGGAGTGACTCCTGTCCTACTCTCTGCTGACCACTGGCGACTTTGTTCAGCTGTATATAAAGATTTTTAACTTCTTTTTTAAGCATTCTTCAGTGCATTTCCATACTGCAGAATAAAATTACTTACAACCTGAATTCTTTATGAGACCAAACAGATTTTAAATTTTAATGAGTGGTTAACTACCAAGTGGATATGTTATTAGTGTTTAGTTTTAGTTGTAAGAGATGAAGTACAAGTTTTCCTCTTTACATGTACAAACTTCTCATTAACAAAGCATATACAAAAGTACTTGATCCCCATATGCATTTATGAGACTCACACACACAAAAGCAGTCCTAAATTTACATTTTCAGTTTCTTAATGGTTATCAGTAGATAAGTTTGCTAAGGCCAAATAAAAATGTGTGTGTGTGTGTGTGTGTTTCGTGTTACATCAATTTTCAAAATAGGGTAGGTTTGTAGGAAAATATTTTATTCTATAAAAATATTCTATCAAGCAATAAACCCATAATCTTATATATTATTATTATTATTATTAAACTAATTAAATTTATCAAATTAAAATATAAATGAAACTAATACAAAAATCAAATGAAAGGAGTGTATATACCTCTTGTACATATGATATAATAGTGGTACTAAATAACATGGAATATATTATTTTTCTTTGTTAATATAGCAAAATGATACTGATAATTTAAGACTGCACTACCTGTGAATGTAAAAAAGTTACACGAACTGCGAATTAATAAAACTGACTTTACCATTTGAGGCTTTAATCTTGCCATTTTTCTGCCATGCTCCACACAGTGAGGGAAATTGCAAACACACCCTTTACTTACTACAGGCTTTCTGTGTATAGGAAGCAGTGAAAGTGCAGCAAATCTGGAGGGCATGTGATGCAGCACTGAACAACATATTTACCAACCACATGGTGGAACAGAAAATCTGATTTTCAGAGATAATATTCAGTGAAAATGTTTATAACTGTTGACTGCTTCATATACCAGTGTATACACTTTGTTAAGGCATTAAATCTTGTTTTAAATTGTTTTTGCAACTGCCATGATCACCTTTGCAATGATTTATATCAAGCACTCTTCCTGATCTTGCAAGAAGAGTTGAAAAAAGGAACATTTTAAAATGTCTGGTAGGGCCGAGTAATAATTTTAGAGTGTAACACACTAGATGCATGAGTACTGACAACTGAATTTATTGTATGTACTCTCATTTGGCTATTTGAAATTTTTAAAAAATTTGAAATCCTGTCCTATTAGAACTACAGGTCGACAGGAATTTCTTAGGGTCAGTCAAGTAACTAGAATCATGCATATTTTTATGTGGCCTAAGTCTAGAAAAGAAATATAGCTTTGAAATAAAATTAAAAGTAGGTATTCTGAACATGATTTTATTTTTAACATAAAGATAAACTTGTAATGCTTTGTTTCATCTAAAAACTTTACAAAACCACAAATTTTAAATTCAAGATTTAGTTACTTACCTAGCTGTTGCTGTGTAGTCTCTAACACAGACTTGTGAAACTCGTGTACAAAATCTTTGGCTAACTTTTTCGTTTTTTTGTCTGATTGTGTGGGATCACCTATGATGACCACTCTCCGATCTTTAGAGTCACCCCTTTGCCCAACTGCAGGACTGTGGTGATGAGGTATCGCACTAACCCCTGGTATGTCATATTTTGTCAACAGCTCTGTTTCATATAAAAAATATTAATACATAAGAATTTCATTAAATTAATATTGAATTTAAAGTTAAATGCCAGGAAATAACTAGTAGTCACATTATTAAGATAAAGTTTAGTACATTTTGTTTTTCAAAATTAACCCTTTCATGACTAATACAATTAAATAAGTTTGATTTTATGAAAAAGAAGAAATAAATCATCATTAAACTTAACTGCAGTTTAAATAATTGTCTATTTTTAAATCACTTTTTTGCAAGTGATTCTTTATACTTATGTTTTCTGTGTGTGATTAGTAAGCCTACAAGAAATCATACTCAGCTTGTTATAATGGTAGACCTATGTAAAATAATGCAAATAATTGTTAGGTGTAAACATTAGCCATATTTAATAGTTTGTCCTTCATCTTCTCTAACTATGGATCAATCATGTTACTTTGTAAGCCTCACACACCCAGAGTGCATAAAATGTCACTTATACCAAACAAATTGTAAAAGGAACAATTTGCATGAAAATCATATAATAAACTTGCAACACTGGGTTTTCAAAAGAAAACAATATCCTGGGCTTAAACAATTGGTTAAAGTTCTCCAGATCTGACAGCATTTTGAAATGTCTTGTACTGGCACATAGTACCAGGTTAACTATCATAAGAACTTTTGTGAAAATAATATATTAAAAGGGAATCAACACAATCAATTTAATTTTCTTTATGAATAGAGAGTTGACTTCACCCAAAATATAAAATTCTTTAAGAGTATATATACAAGTTTCATCATGTGCTAAATCACTAACAAAAACTGTTCATATTGTTTTTCACCTTGCTGTACAGTGCTATCTAGACAATTTGATAAAGATGTTTGCCACTGCTGCATCTGTTTAGCAAACATTTGGTTCACATAGCTTTTTATCTCGGAAACTGATGTAAGTTTTTACTCGTGCGGGTAGTCTGACTCTAATTGCGTGACCACATGCAAACTTGCATGTATCTTCAATGTTCAAAATGTTAATTATGATAAATCAATCTCCCTACTTGATATGACACCAACTGGTAGTATGCAGTCATACATTAATGGTCTGATGTTTCCATATTGCTTACATTTTCTTGTTCATGCCTTGTACCCATTCCATAAGCTCTTGATACACATTTGACCAAATTACATGCTTGTTTGCTTGAATTTCACACAAAGCTACACGAGGGCTATCTGCGCTAGCCATCCCTAATATAGAAGTGAAAGACTAGAGGGAAGGCAGCTAGTCATCACCACCCACTGCCAACTCTTGGGCTACTCTTTTACTAACAAAAAGTGGGATTGACCATCACACTATAATACTTCCACAGCTGAAAGGGCGAGCATGTATGGTGGGACAGGGATTCGAAACCACAACCCTCAAGTTGCGAGTCAAGCAACCTAACCACCTGGCCATGCCGGGTCCCAAACTACATACATATATTAACAAAAAAAAGACTAATAATCCAAATCTATTTTTCATTTTTTGTGCTTGTATAAACAATGTTAACAATGATTTTTCAATATAAAAGTTTATTTCCCATATATTTCAACTTTGTTCTTTATTGGAATAAAATATACAAATCAGTGTAAGCCATTTTCAAAGCCAGTCAAACTAGGCAGCTTTTTCTAACGAGCTATTAAATTTCTATCCTTTAGATTTAACAACAATAAAAAGTCACCATTAGTTTGCCAAAGTCTAATTTTTATAGCCTTTAATGTTCTTTGTTTATGGAGAAATAAACTAGAAAATCAGACCCAATTGCCATGCCCACTTTCACATCCTCTCTTTCACAAATTGCTAAAAATTCTCTCTGACATTTCATATCATATGTAACCAACAGAAAAATAAAGTTTTAATCTATCAAATGACATATAATATTACGTTTTTCAGTACAGAATACTGTCTGTTTTATCTTCAGTTTGAAAGTTTCTCTCCCAGTGTTCGGACCATTGTAACTAAGGCATAAAAGCTTTAAAATAATTTCCTTAACTCCAAACCTGTTAACCCTATAATTATGGGTACCTCTGTACTGGGCATGTCATGAAATTTTACTTTGTTACATTCAAAATTTAAATAAGCAATCTTAATATCAATGTATACCAATGAAACTAGCATTAAAATTTACATTACATATCAAAGTTTTATACCATCTATGTTTAATTCCTATATTTCAAAAGAAACCTTAAAGAAAAATCCTTAAAAAATAGTTCTTTCTGTACAATATAAATTTACATATAGACAGAAACTAGGTTAACTGCTCTGTATACACATTCTACTTTCAAGCCCCTTATGGGACATTAATAGGGGAAAGAAAATAAATTTATTGGAACTCTTGATAGATGGGACTCCCACTCTCTACACATACAGTTGCAATTTCTCATCCAATTATACTTTGTTGAGCTATATGTTTGTAACCAATAGAAAGACCATATTTTAAAATACTATTTCCCAACAGTTATTTAAAATTGGTGCAAAGAATTCCATAGAGAATTTATCAAAGGCTCTTAGCGTTGTTGCTGCTTGTGTCCACACTAGCATCTTAGCATTATTTCCTCACCTTTAAATATGTCAGTTAGATAGACAATTAAATTTTATTTGGGTTTTAGTTTTATATTTTAGTTAATTCTGTGTTAGTTATGTTTTAAAATGCATGTTAGAAAATTTAATAATTTTCTAAAACATAAGCCTAACTGCCTCGTTTTTTTAGGCTTAGTGTAGTAGGAAATGTCCCAACTTTCTGACAATGGCTGAAGTGTTGCTGGCAAGTAAACTCCAAGAACACCTGTTGAAGTGTGTTGTGATAAGTAATAATGCTAAAGGATAGAAAAGGAAAATAAAACATCAAAAATAAACTTTTTCTGAAAAATTAAGATTATAAAATAAGAAGATTTTGAAGATTATTAAACAAAAAATTCAAAGGTATGTACATTTTTTCTAATTTTATACATTTCAATTCACAATAGGTTGATGATAATATTTAAAATATTGAGAGTCTGAGTGTAAATAACTATGATATCAAAAAGCAAATATTTAAAACAATTTTATTTTATGTGTACAAAATACTTTAATCTTTAACCAAATCTTACCAACTGTTGTGAAGATATATTAAGAGTTATTGTAAGTATTGTTGAACTATGTATTATTCTCCATACGAGAAGTAGCCAAATGGGTTCAACCCTGCAACCATAAGGTTAAACTACAATAGTTATAGGACACTGTTTGTGTTGTGCAGATTATTATTATATATTCTTAGATGATATTCTTTAAATAAATAAAGATCATTTAATGTACTATTACCATCATTACAAAAAATGTTCGCTTAAATTTCATAAACAACTGACATAAAAAAAACAAGTCAAACTAAGTGCTATATTTCTTGTTTTTCCTGTATATTTTGTATTTATTGTTATAAAAGTAACTAAAATGTAAAAATTAGAAATTTATCAGGTTAAATTAAGTAAAATAATGGGAGAAAAAAAAACCCTCTATGAAGTATGCTCGCTAGTAGCTTGTGTATTATATCATTCAATACAGCAACATTAGGTATGCATTTGCAGAGTGATTTACAACTTGTATGGCAGGATTATTCATTAGACACAGTTCAAAGAGCAATAAAATTAGTTAGAAACAGGTGTAAATTGTTACAAGCCTTAAGCTGTTTCGGATAAACAAATATAGATTACTGTTACAATTTGCAGGCATTCTAAAAAGAATAAAAATGTAACTTAGATTTATCTCACATTTCTTTATGATGGTCACAAGGTCAGTCAAATTGACCAAGTCCATAAAGAATTAGAGTGGAGAAAATAACTGATAAAATAATGGCTGGAGACGGCTTGAATGGGTAATGAAGAAAAACTTTAATATAAGTTTAACATAACATCAAATGTACAACGTTTTGACAAGGTTTTGTCATCATCAGGTACAAGTAATTTACACTGACACGGATATATATATTAAATAATTAGATAATAATATAATTAGATGTTGATTGCTCTAAGTGTAAAGTGATTTTCATGTTAATGTAAAAATACCTTTCTTCACCTACAAATTTTTAGATTTCATTTATACAACCTCTAAAGCCTCCTAAATAAGTATCAAACTTA
>NW_013665869.1:742830-752136 GCF_000517525.1 Limulus polyphemus | reverse complement strand
AACAGGAGAGTTATAATCTTCAACAGATAATGCTCCATTAGGACGGCTCGGACTAGACTCTAATCTTTGTTTCTTCATTTGGAGTGGTAACCTCTCTACTGAATATAATTTGAGCCCAATAATGATAATAAAGCACAAATACATTGTGCAAAAATAAATTAAAAAGCAAAAAATACACAACATATTAATGATAAAATTAATACTATCCAATCTTAGTAAAAAAAAACAATTTTTTAAAATATTAGTAATAATTATCTGGTTTTTATTTATAGCACAGTTTTAACATAATGCAACAACAACAAAGTGTTCCAGATACTTTATTTTTACATATACAGCACAGTTTTAACATAATGCAACAACAACAAAGTGTTCCAAATACTCTACCTGTACGTTTATATATATATAGCACAGTTTTAACATAGTGTACCACAAAGTGTTCTAGACAGCTTATGCAATGGAACTATTTATTTGGTGATCTTAAGGTCATATTTCCAGGCATATCTGTGTATGTTTTAATTTGTTAGTAGTATAGCATAAATAACTGTAAATGTACAACACTAAAAGAGTATAAAAAAAGTTACAGTTTCACCTGAACAATATATCTTTTTAGAATAATTTGAAAGATATAAAGATATCATATGGCACAAAATCTAGTTTTCCTTCATAAAATAATTTGTATACAGTGTTTCAGTTCTGTAAACATAGCAGCACCAAAATTTGAGAATATAAAAACAACAACATTAACTCTATTGCTACAGACAGGTCAAAGGTTGCATGTCACAACATTTTAAGAGTAATTGAATTCTAAACTACATTTTGATATAATTTTATTGATATACAATGATAAAAATTGTTTTCTTTTCAAAATTTAAATTTTAATATATGTTTAATTTTTTAATGCAAAAGGTAATATTTAAAAAAAATCCTAAATATGCTTTTTTTGTGTATCATATGGCATACCTTCTTGCTCAATATATATTTTATTACACCTATCATATAATGTCTATAGTGGTTGGAATCAATTTATTCCAACGTGTCTCTCATGCAAATCATATGTGTAACCTATCCACCAACAGGAACAGAGTACACTCACGTGATGCATGCAACTCTCTCTACTGAACTATCACTTCAAAGTTTGAAACATGATTGAAGCACTGAAAGTGAGTGGGAAGGAAGTGTGGGAAGAGGGAAGTTCCTATTCGAAATACATTTTCTTGGATCAAATGACGAACCCAACTGGTGAGTGTAAAAGGGGAGAAATCCCTGGACAAAGAGGGTTGGCAAGGGATAAAGATACAGGAACGGTAACCAGGGTTCCATGTGAGCAATATAACAACAAAGGGTATTCACAGGAGACAGAAGTCTATTGGAATTGGGATGGGGTAGAGATGAGAAATAGACGGTAAGGAAATAGGCAAAAAGGAAGAGTTACCTGATGAGCAGCCGAGGATTTGAGGAGGAAGGCACGACCTGGATAAAGGAAAAGATAGATATGGTAGTAAAGTATGCATCAATGTGAGGAACACCTCACAGACCGCAAAACCACCATAAAAACTAGACGATGAAGGGACCACTCCATTGGGTAAACTTTGTTGGGGGTGGGAAAGAGGTTGAAAGCACCCAGGACATGACATACAATTAAACAAATGTGTTGCACGTGAGCCCAATTGAGAAGATCCAATGTGCGAAAACAGAGGGATCTCAACTGGGGGCCACCTTGGTGATTGATATAAGCCACTACCGTGGAATTGTCAAAATGGATCATTACCAGACAGTGATTGGCAATGGGAAGAAAGTGATCCAAAGCCCAACGAACAGTTAGGAGATATATGCAGATAAGTATTGGAGATACCCATCTTGGTCATACAAAGACCTGGAGAAAAAGTTCACTGAAGATTGAGGTAGGATTCCAAGGTGAAATGTGGGAGGTGAACAAAAAAACCTTGTACGGATGAACAGAATCCTCAGGGAAGGTATGGGAAGGCACAGCAAAATCAGGAGGTGGAAACAGGTGATCAAAGTCCTCATCAACCTGACCAAGTTCCACAGGTTCAAGAGGAAGAGGGGGCATGTGTGTGTACTATGTTCCTATTGGTGGATAAGTGATGTATGATTATTTGCATGACACATGTTGGAATAATTTGATTCCAATAGGAAGTGGGTGGGTGGAAGGCTTGTGGCATGTGTAACAAGAAAGTTACAGAGGGCAGCAATAAATGTAGCTAAGCTTTTGAGTGGAGGGAAGTACCATATCGGAAAATTAATATAATAATATAATTTACAGTTCTTATATAAGTAAAATATCTAGGAATGGAGCTGTCTTCCACTGTGTTCTTGGATCCGGATTACAATAAACTCTGTGGGAAAGTTCTGGTAATTGCACTACATGAGCTTATTTGCTATTGACGATATCATATTATGGTGTCACGTAAACAGTCTAATGGCAGTTCAACAGGTTTCTACTTCAGTCGCTAACAGTAAAATATACACAAATTGAAAAGGTTAGAAGTAGTAACTTTCAAGAGAAGTGCCTTGGAACTTTGCGGTCAATAGAAAAAAGGATAGAAAGTACTACTAATTTTATTCTACATTAATCAATCTTTATAAAGTTTTATTGTGGTTTTGAGGTTGATCAAATTGACTGACACTGTATAGTTAGGGTAGCGAAAATAACACACAAGATACAGATTTCAGGAAAAAAAGGTTTGATAAGTATATATGGTTTTATTTTAGAAATTTCAGATGAAGAAAAGTATTTCTGACCTTAACATGAAAATCACTTTGCACTCCATATATTCACAGACAAATTTTTAGTACAAATACTAATTTAAAAATTCTGTTGTTGTTTTTTTTTTTTTGTTTACAAATGTCTTGTAATGTTTACTTAAAGCTTGAAAAATTTTGTGAAAATACATAAAACATGTTAAAAGTTGTTAGTAGTTATAGAACAGAAACCCGAATGTTTTTAGGGTCACAAGGTTGATATAATCCACATGGGCAGTAGCAAAACAGTGAATACAATTTTATGTTTGCTGTGATCATTTTGCACTGGAAAGAATCATTTAGACTGTTACTACATTCCCACCTCATGTGTACCCTGCTTGTTAATTCACAAATCATAAATGCAAAACTTCCAACTCTCAACTCCTTACAATCATGTAAATATGCTACAAATGTGGATAGGATTACACTAGAAGTGTATATTTAACCAATTCTGCATTCCACTAAACTGAATAACTTGAATAATTTTAATGAATGTAACATAAATAAACAACATCATATAGAAGACTCATTACATCAGAACTTTTGACTATCTCTAAATGCTTTTAATGAAGAGTTAAAGCTATCACAACAAAAGATAATCGGATTATCAGATCAGTTAGTTGGGTTTTAAATCAATCTTATTATAAGTAGATTCTTTGATAAAGATTATTACTGTGTCATAAGTTGAACTTTTCTTAAGTATTATTTCAATGATATATATGGCAGTTATTCTGGGATTTCTCTAAATATCTTAAAGATTAGTGCTTTATTGACAATGAAAGTTGGCTGAAATCCAAAACAATCTGTCCTTCATTATCATTCATACATCTACTTGAGAACCCTCAAAACCTAGTTTTAAAAATCTTCATAACAAGGTGAATATATTCTAAATTTGATTTACACAAATCTGTCTTCTATTATCCAGTTAATGTAATATATTGCATAACGTTTAGTAAGTAAAACAAATTAGCTTTAAAACGATAACCCTGACTCATACTACCTGAACTATGAGGTTTTATGTCAGTGATTTTGGTCTTCTTTGTGTGTTTAGGCTTTACTTTTCGCTTTCTACAGACTCTGCCTTCTTCAGTAACTTTCCACTTTTGTTCAACCTCTGTAAAATATACGTTTCAGATATTTTAAGAAAGATTAAGTTTACTGAAGAATAGTTGACACAGTTTCTTATCAATTGCAAGAAAGCATTAGCTTCAATTAGTTCTATATTTTTTTAATCACTTAACAGTTCTTAAGTTAAGTTTTAGTTTTCACTTTGCAACTATATCCCATACAATTTTCATTTATTAATATTTAAAAATTTGTCCTTCCAAAGTAACAGCTGTGTGACCTGTTCTTAGTTCAGGCTTTACCTAATATCAAATACCAATTATTCAAGTATCTTCATTATAATTCCTCCTTACCTATCTTTTCTTGAAAGGTGGTTGGTTGCAACTCAAGAAACTGTAAGAACTGAACTCTGTGTGGAAAATCAGCAGCAAGACAGAGTTCCTCAGAACTAATTTTTGTTGCCATTGGTAACAGAGTTGAACAATCCTTATTGATGTTGTTAGCATCATGAGGAAAAAGCTGTTGTTCTTCTAGAACTTTCCTTCCACGGACATACTTTTTCAAACTCTAACTCTACAGAGAGGGTCCAAGAAATTTTTACATCAAGTTATTACCTTTATAATGATTCAAACATTTCTTGAGTAATTGTGGCAATAGAAAATACTCTTAGCATATAATGATAAATCTAATTAAATTCACTCAACAAGGATTAGGTTGAAATATTGTTTTAAGTTTAAAACAATAAAGTTTTGGGATTATTAGTACAAATCCATTTTTCATTGTTAACTGAAATTATTAATTATTTTTTTTTACACAAATGAGCTGTATGGATTTTTTATAAGCACAACATTAAACTTAACATACCTACCAATGAATTAGTTTATTATAATGTAATAAGTACAAAACCTTAACTAATTTTTTTGAGGTGCAAGCTAACATTAACTCTCCGTAAATACTTGCCTTGTCTCTTTTGATGAGATATAAGCCCAAATATTCTAAGAAATTCCAGTTTCTGAAAAATTTGAAATTACACTTTGTCAATTAAGTTATAATTTTATACACTAAATTACTGACATATTACTAATTAATAACATCCATTTTTAGTAACATTAAATAATCTAGAATATCTATATTACAGAATATTTTTACTATTGGAATCAGACCAGTAAATGTGAATTAGCATTATTAATCATTTAAATTTGTCAACACACATTTATCAGCAGATAAAATAAAAATAGAAGAAGCAGAATACCAAATACAGATAAACAGAAATAAGGTCTTATTTGGTTGTGCAAAATCATTTAAGAGTAAGAATTTCAAAAACAAAGCATAGATTTGAAAAATATATAAAACTACAAAAGAAACTCATATTTCCACTCTATATTATGTATAAACACTAGAGCTGGAAATTGATACGAAAATAATCAACTGATCCAATGTCGTTCAGCTTAATCAATTAGTGTTTTCAATTATACCAACTGAACAAGTTTCATGTTAATAATTGATTATCAATCCATTTAAATGTAATTTTGATTAAGCAATTACTTTAAGTGATACTAATTGTTTATATTGATTAATTGCTCTGCTCTAACAAATGCCAGTGAAAATGGAAGCAGAGTATCAAATACAAACCTGGTCTAATTTGTTTGTACAAAATCATCAGTAACAATTTCAAAAACAAATGTATACATTTGAATAAAAATAACTTATATCAAACAATAAAAGAATATCATATTTGAATTGAGAATTATGTCCAAATATACAAGAAAAACTGATAACAGCTATATTAAAAATCAGCTTCTGTCACACAAGTTTTACCACTGTATTTCTGTATAAGTGATTTCTACTTTCTGTACTGAGAAACTATTCTTTAACAGACAAACAAAAGTATATCAATAGTAATTGTAGACATTAAATTTTCAGTTGCAAAGTTATAATATATATATATATATATATACTTAAAACTACCAAACCTTACAAAACTCAGTATGATAAAATCTTTCTGTTGTCTTCAACGTAAACAAAACAAAAAAAAAGTTATCTATACAAGCCCTCAGAAATCAAAACCAGTTCTCATGCAATACCAAGGTATGAATGTAAATTGAATTTAAAACACATAAACATGTATATTAACCTTGATTTGAAGTTTACAATAAGAAATAACTCCCAATATCCCAGACTACCCTATGTCAATAGCTTTTAAATATTTCACACCTACTTCAGAACAATAGCATACATCAAGACTTTTGACTCACTATATATCTCCATATATATCGAGTTACCATTATTGGTCCAGGTTGTTAACTTACTGTCATAGCAGATAATGTCTGTAGTAATAGCACCCAAATGCATTGGGGATATCCCTTCTATCAGACAAAATTTAAACACTGATGTTAAACTAGTCAGCTGTTATGGAAAATGAAATAAGGGTACAAAGCAGAGTGCTTACACGCACAACATCTCAGCTTCTACTGCCTTTCACTTCCCACAGCCAGTTGTGGGAAGGCAGTTACCCTTAAATTGCTTAAAGCAGCAATGAAACCACCCTAACATTTACATTAATTAAACTCCCAACCTCTGCCCTTGCAAAAAACACATGGAAAATTAAATTTAATTGTGTTTACTTCACACATTTTTTATTCAAATACAAAAAGACAAAAACAAACTTTTTTTTTAACTTTCAGTACCAAGCCTTCCTCAAATAAAAAATAAAATCAAATAAACTATTAGAGGAAATACATGGTTCTTCTTCAGCTTTTTCTTTTAGTAGGAATTGCCATCCTTCACATATATATTTCACTATATATATATATATATATATATTTTCTTTCAGTGATTTTGTTTGTCCATTCATGCAGTTACATAGGCTGATAAGACCCTATATAGATATAGAGTAACAAACAGTGGCCTTGTCAATGTAATGAAACTTCATAGAGCAAGTGCAAAATTATCTATTTAAGACTAATTCTCAATCTGATCTTGTTCTACAAAAATTAGCTATCATACTGCAATACCATAATTCATATGAGGCATAAAATGATGAATCAAGCTTTATAAAAAAAAATCCATGAAATAGATATTGTATCTATCTGAGGAAAGATGGTGATAAAATAAATAAGATAAGCCTAAATTGAAACAGGTATACCTTTGGACTGAGATCAAGATTTAGAGGAGGCCCTTTGGTAATAATCAGAATCTCTCTCAAGTGATTTTCCTCATCTTCATCTTCTGTGTCAAGTTCATCATCACTGAATCCACACTTTCCTGCCAATCTAGCCTTCTGAAGCTTCTCCCACTCCAAATCAAGCTTACTGATAAGCTTAGGCAATCCACTGGTACAGTCTGTAATTGTTTTTTCAGGAAAATGAGCAGCTTCTTGTGTCGATTCTCTGCAGGTAGCTTCAACTTTTAATACAGAGTGATGTTTATCCTCTAAGGTCAGAGTTGTAGAGATCTGTCCTGGTGTTGCCTCTGGTATATTTATGCTGTTATGGAAATTAGGTATCTGATGAGCCACCACTCTGGGAGACACTAGTTCCGTTTTAGTAAGTTCAGATGGTGAGCGACCTCTTGTGTCAGCAGATATAACACTTTTTCTTTCCTGATTAAGAAGGGTTAATCTATCTGGTGAGTCAAATCTTGTGGAATACAGAGATGGTTTGACAGTTGACCTGTCTGAATGTATCAAAAGACTAGAGTTAGGTAAAGGCGAGTGTTGTATATGAAGTCTGTCCACAATTGGAGAATTTGAACCTTGTCTTCTCTGAGGAATGGAATGTTTGATTATATCATTTTTCTCTCTGTTGATAAGCTCCATTTCACTCGCTACCACCTTTCTTCCTGTTACTGCCAGATGCTGCTTTAGGTCCTAATGAAGAAAACAAGTATCAAAAGAGGACAATAATGTTTAGTATTTATCATAGAAAGTCACATAACAAGTTGATCTACTCTCCAAGTTATAAATCGTTTCAAAGATTTTCTTGACAATGAGAAACTAATAATTAATCATAAACTATAAAAAAAAAAAATTAACACTGCCTTACCACCAGCAACATATTATGCAACCATGTTAACATTAAAAAACAGAGAAAATGGGCAAAACGAGCCCCCACTTTACTGTGGATAATCTCATAATAGTCAGTGAAAAAACCACAAGTCTCTGCACTATTTAAATAATATTCAGAATTTTAAAATATAAACACCAACCACAGATAGAATTTTAACATTTCAACTAACTACCAGAACAAACAAAAATGCTTTAAAATCATCAAATAATTTTACAATACAAGATATACAGTTCATGTTGGATAATATGCATCTTTATGAACTTAGTCATCAATTCTGTTCAGATCTTGTAAGTGGGTAATATAGGCCTGAATGTAGACAATAGATAATACTTATCCAATGCTTTTTAAGTTATCCAACTCCTGAAAGAATAATCAACTATTTGACATTTTATTACAACATAAATTAAGCTTACTCATATCAAATTAAGATTCACAAAATGTAACCCCCGACTCAAAGATTCCTGAGTTTGGTTATTACTTTCTGACTACACATAAAGGACTATGACAGTAATGAATAACATCTAATACCTGCTGTAAAAGTAATGAGTGATGAAATCCTAATCCTTCTTGTTGACTTTTATTTTGTTGGTGCGACATTCGATAATGAGGAACCCATTTATTACTGTTTTGGCTGTTGCTTCTGACAAGGTTGAGAGGTGCAGAGAAGGATGTAACAGGTGGAGAGGAATGTTTGCTAGACTGTTCTCGAGGTGTACCATGGGTGATGGATCCAGGATGACCTAAAATTTAACAACGTTACAGTCTTTGTTTGCTAAAACAAAAGATCGTAATTGTTGTAGTTCCAATTGAGATAAGATTTTCACCGAGATCATGGTGCATAAATAACAGTGGTTTCAAAACTTTAAGAATCATATTTTAAATAATGTTGACAACTAAACATTAACCTGTTAAAACTTAAGACTGTACTAAATGACATTTTTTTTACAGCTACTACTGTTACTAAATATTCATTGAAAGGGAAAGACATTCTTTTAAATTAAGTAGAATAACTTATGAATTCAAATTAATAAGTATTCAATGAAAAAAAAAATTATAATATTAGTCATAACTTCTTATCATGCTTTAAGGTTGAAAATAAGTTTTCCAAAAAGTGACCATGAAAAGTATTATCATTCATATTTCAGTCATTTTCAACGTCTATAGATATACAGCATTCATCCAAGACTAGCCTTGGTAATGTAATTTTGTATTTTACAAGTATTGAAAACAAAAAAGAAAAAAATAAGAATGTAGGGGATGGAAATGCCAAAAAGTACAGAAACAAGGTAGGAATGTACACACAAAAACATACAAAAATCCCTACATAAGTAGCCAAATCTTTTTTCTACAACTAAATGTTGAATTCCTGTCAATTGCACGAATTCAGGTTTGAATAAAAAACATTTCAATT